>NW_025375359.1:0-5137 GCF_016433145.1 Gracilinanus agilis
GCCCGGGGAGCCGTGGGGGGCCACGCTCCCTGACGCAGGGGGGAGGGGGAGGAGCCGGAGCCCCGCGGGTGGAGCTCCCCTGCCCCCACTCCCGCTTGGACACCAAGCCCCAGAGGGGCAGGGAATGATGGCAGCAGAGTTAGATTGTGACTCGGACCCCCGCACCAGGCTCCACGGTCCTCCGGGACTCTGATTGGAGTGTGATCTCTGGAGGGTGGTGCCTCCCTCTCAGCCCAAGTGGATAAGAGCAGACCCCCTGCCTTGGCCACGCCTGGAGTCCGGAACCCTCACCTTTCTTGAGTTCCAATCTGGCCTCAGACACCGACTAGCTGTGTGACCCTAGACAAGTCATTTCATCCTGTTTGCCTCAGTTTCCTCATCTGGAAAATGAGCGGCGGGCAGAACTGAAAACAACTGAGCAGAAACAAGCGGGCTGATCCTCTCTGGCTCTCATTCGGGAGGATTAGAGTGGAAACCCCTGGGGGGTGCTTCCCTCTCAGCCTGTGGGTCTCTACTTACCTGCCCATGTGCTGCGCCTCGGGCAGAGGACGTGTCGGGGTTCAGGGGCTGTTTTGTGGGAAGGGCCGCTTCCAGACCATCCCCTTCACAGCCCGGGACCTGCCCCTGGCCTAGTTGGCTACTTCCAGGCCTGCAACACTGTTAGGTGATTTACCCACAGTCACCCTAACAGTACAGAGAGCAGAACTTGACCATCTGAGTCCCAGACCATTCTTTAACTGCTTCTCCAGGGGCCCAGAGAAAACATTTAGTAAATGCTTCTTGATGGGTCCATTGAGCCTGGCCAGTCTGCTAGTCAGAACCTCTCACTTTACAAACAGGGAAACTGAGGCACAGATCCGTGAAGGAAGTAATTCAAGGTCATAGAGGGAGACAAAGATAGTCTAGGACTAATCAGGTGATGGCAGTGAGAAGCCCTGGGTCCAAACCCTGCCTTAGACAATTACTAGCTCTATGTATGACTAAGCAAATCACTTAATCTCTCTCAGCTTGTCTCCTCTGTAAAATGGGCATAAAAGGGTTCTACAAGGTGAACTCTGTAAAGCGCTTTGCAAACCGTAAAGTACCTAGTCTAAAGGCTGGTTCTTATTCATCTCCATCCTCTGGGTTTGCTGTTCTTTGTCTATTTGTTTTTTTTATAAAGCAAAATACCTGGTTAGGAATAATAAAGCTATTTGAACCCACCTTGAGGTCTGTAAAGCACCTGACATACATTCCTTACAACAATGAAATGTTTCATTAACTCCATTTCACCGAAAGCTGCAGAAATGGATGCTCCATGTGGTGAGGTGACTTCCCCAGGGCCACTGTGCCTAGTAAGGGAATCTTCTTGTTGTTACAACTGTTACCCCGAGTCCACACAGCACACCTCGACTGTCTGGGGGGTTTTCTTGGCAAAGATCCTGGAGCAATTTGCCATTTCCTCCTCTACTAGATTAAGGCAAACAGAGGTTAAGTGACTGGCCCAAGGTCACACAGCTAGGATCTGAGGCTGGATTTGAACTCAGTTCTTCCTGACTCCAGGTCCAGCACTCTATCCATTGGGCCGTTGAGCTGCCTCCCAGAAGAGAGCCTCGGCTTATCCTAATATAAACTTGAGAATTCTAGTCCCTCTGCCAGGTTTCCTACCGGTCAATTTAGTGATTAGCATCACAGCAGCAGGATGGGAGAAGAGGGAAAGCAGAACGCTGGAACTCACGCAGCAGCCAGCTTGGCTCTGTCCTGTTGGCTGTGGGAGTCATTTCCTTTCTCTAGCAAAGCCAGGGATTCCACGGGATTAGTTCTGAGGTTCCTTCTGGCCGGGATTCACCCAACCTCCCATTGGACAGGTCAGGAAACTAAGACTCAGAGCAAGGAAGAGACCTCCCGACCGGGGTCCCTGAGTCTCAGAGCTGGTCTTAGAACTGAAAGTGTCCCCCCCAGCGGCCCATGGCTTTACCCGCCATCTTAGCTTTGCTCCAGAATCTCTAGAGCTAGAAGGAAATCCCACCAGATTACATCAGATTCAACCCTCTCCCAATCTTTACAGGAAAGGAAACTGAGGCACACAGAGGGTCACCTGTGTAGGAAGGAGAGCTGGGTTGGTCCTTCACCTCTTGAGCCAAGAGCCTTTGTGCTCTATCTTTTCCCTGTGGCCTCCTGGAAGCATCTGTTACCATGTTCCAGCGTGGGGTTAGAGGAGCAGGAGCAGGGCACAGGGAGAATCCGAATAGCCAGCATTTAGAGATCACTTTAAGGTTTGCAAATATTATCTTCTTTGATCCTCTCAACGATCCTGGCAGGTGGGGACTATTCTTATCCCCATTTGGCAGGTGAAGAAACTGAGGCAGACAGAGGTTAAGTGACTTGCTCAGGGTTACACAGCTAGCAAAAGTTGGAGGTGGGATTTGAGGTCAGGTCTGGGAGCAGCTCCTAGCCATTAGCTCTCTCATAGCACCCCGAGCCTTCAACAACACAGTGATAGTTTTCTTCTAAATGTCAATATTTGGGGGTGTCTTGCTTTTTCCTCAGCTTTCTTTTGTCTTCTCCCCCATCTGACCCTACTGTATACACATGCACACATACCCACATGCAGACAAATGAACCTCCATTTAGATAACAAGAAAGTTGGTTGGGGTGACTTAGATGGCTCAGTGGGTCGAGAGCACTGACTGGGCCAGGAGTTAGGAAGCCCTTAGTTCAAATCAGTCTCAGACATACATTTATTTATTTATTCATTCATTCATTCATTCATTCATTCATTTATTTAACCACTTATTTATTTATTTACCCATCCATTTATTTATTTATTTACCCGTCCATTTATTTATTTATTTGTTCATTCATTCACTCACTTATTCATTCATTCATTCATTCATTCATTTATTTATTTGTTTGTTTGTTTATTTATTTATTTATCTTGGTCATCCATTTATTTATTTATTTACCCATCCATTTATTTATTTATTTATTCGTTCATCCGTTCATCCATTCATTCATTTATTTATTTGTTTGTTTGTTTATTTGTTCATCTATCTATCTATCTATCTGTTTGCTTGCTTGTTTATTTATTCATTCATTCATTTACTTATTTATTTATTTGTTCATTCATTCATTCATTCGTTCGTTTATTTAGTGTGTGATCTTGGGTAAGTCATTTAACCTAAACATAACTCATCGGGGCTTTGGGTATGTGAAAGGCTGTCTTGTGGAGGTGGAAGTTCCTTGCCAGTTCTGCTTGGCTCCAGCGGGAAGTAGAGGGGGCTGGGAAGCTACAGACTTAGGTTTTAAGGAAGGAAAATGTTTGTAATTAAAGTTGTTCAGAGATTTTCAAAATGATCCACTTCAGGAGGTCAGTAAAGGGCTCCATCCATTCAGTAGATGCTTTCTCCTGGCTCATATACTCTGCTTGCTAAATGTGGGTGTTAATTAGTTCAACTGGAAGCAAGGTGGATAGGATCAGGAGTTAGGAAGACTTGGGTTCAAATCCAGATTCAGAGACTACCTGTGTGACCCTGGACAAATCACAACCTCTATTTGCCTCCATTTCCTCATCTGTAAAATGGGAATGATTCTAGCTCGGACCTCCCAGGGTCATCCTGGGAATCCAAGGAGAGGATCATTGTAAAGGGCTTAGCACTGGGCTGCTTGTCACTGGCGCTTAGTTGTCAGGCGTATTGTCCGGGGAGTGCCAGTTCGGGTTTGGGTGGGACCCGCTAGCCAAGGCTGAGATTCTCCTGCCCCCCCTTTTCTTACTGTTCCTTTCAGATGTCAGAATCCTGCCTTGGAAGCCCCGGTTTGCTTTCCTGAAAACGGAGTGACTCCGAGGACCTCACGGAAGATGCCAGCACCCTGCGACTTTCCAGCGCTCCCAGCTTGGCCCATAGGTGTGATCCGGCCCTCCATGGCGGTCTCCTTGACTTGCTACCATGCTGTTTCAGTTTTTCTCCCCTTCCCTTCCTTGACATCTTGCTCCTTCTCCACGTGTCCCGCCCTCCCCCAGCTCCCAGCATCCCCTCGACCCCAGGCTCTGCTCCTTTTCTCGGCAGCCTTCATCGGGCCCATGTATTTTTCATGGGTGTTTATTTGGCCAGCTGAGCCCCACCAAGAGCCATCCCGCTGCTCCCGCTGGAGGGAGGGAGGGAGGTCGGTCAGTGTGTTCCAGAATCAGAAACCGCAGAACAGCAAGATAGAGGAGGGAGAGAGACGGGCTCTGGCCATAGCCAGCAGCTGAGGATTCGGGAGCTCCCTGGGCAGGTGCCCAAGTGCTAGCAGGCCTCCTCTCTTCCTCCTCCTTCCTGCTCTCAGACTGGCTGGCAGCAACAAAACAAGTCATGGCCCTGGGAACAGGTGTGGCACTTTCACCTTTGGGCTAGTGTAAGCATGGCCCGGCATGACTCATGGATCTGGGCACCATACCTTACCCCAAGCTCAGCCCGCTCCGAACCCCAAGCGACTTCCCTCACCTAGGAGGGCCCCAGGGTCGGGGCTTCCAGCTCTCCATTCTGGCTTCCTTCCGAGGCTGCTGAGATTTACTTATTAACAATAGCCCAAGGGAGCGCTTTAGTCCCACTTCCCAATCTTCAGGTCTCCCAAGTTCCCCAGGGCCAGGCTGGCCCCATTTCTAAATGCCCTCGGTGTAAAAAAAAAAAAACACCAAACCAGGGGGCAGCTGGGTAGCTCAGTGGATTGAGAAGCCAGGCCTAGAGAAGGGAGGTCCTGGGTTTAAATCTGACCCCAGCCACTTCCCAGCCGTGTGACCCTGGGCAAGTCACTTGACCCCCATTGCCTACCCTGACCACTCTTCCACCCATGAGCCAATACACAGTATTGACTCCAAGACAGAAGGTGAGGGGTTTAAAAAAGAAGAAAAAAAGAAAAGAACAAAAAGAAGGCTGGGGGGGGGGGCGGCAAGGTGGCCCAGTAGATAGAGCACCATGCTTGGAGTCTTGAGGCTTCAAATATAGACTCAGACACTTCCTAGCTGTGTGACCCTTGGCAAGTCACTTGATCTCCATTGCCCTCTCTTACCACTCTTCTGCCTTGGAGCCAATACACAGTATTGACAACAAGATGGAAGGTGAGGGTTTTATAAGAAAGAAAGAAAGAAAGAAAGAAAGAAAGAAAGAAAGAAAGAAAG
>NW_025375360.1:0-2186 GCF_016433145.1 Gracilinanus agilis
CTCCTTTCCTCCTTCCCTTTGAACTCAGAAAGATGAATCTTCTTTACTCCTGCCCTGATACTCTATCCATTGAGCCACTTAGCTGCCCCAAGTATCTCATAAACTCCTGAAATATTAGAATTGGAAAAACTCTCAGAGATCATCTAGTCCTAATCTTGTTTTACTTTCTCCTTCCATCTCTAGGTTTTTTATTTCCGAATAACATCCCAGTGGAGCAGTGAATGTGGAGGTGCTTTGAGAGCTGGAACATGCTATAAAAATGTAATGACATTATTTGAGAAGAACATGCATGTGTTTTTACTAAGTGATGTTAGCTATCTCCTTCTGTTTAATTGCTTGCACCTCTTGGTCTCCATTTCCTTTTAAAGAGCTCAGGGACAAATATATTTTGCTTTTGATTGTCATTGTCTTTTAAAGCAAACAATATGTTAATGATATGAGTTTCCTCTGAACACCTGTGAGCTCTTGAATTTAATTGGGTCACAGCATATGATAATTGTATAGATCACTGGTTCCCAAGCTTTTTTTGCCTAATGCCCCCTTTTCAGAAAAAGATATTACTTAGCTCCCTGGAAATTAATTTTTTTAAATTTTAATAGCAATTAATAGGAAAGATAAATGCACCTGTGGCCATCACTGCCTCCCTGGATTGCTGCAGCACCCACCAGGGGTTGATGGCGCCCATTTTGGGAATCACTGGTATAGATGAAAAGAGCAAACTGAGAGAGTCTTAAGCAATGACTTGGGTCTATGCCATCTTTTTCACCCCCTAACACTTCAGGGAAGTGGACTCCAGAGAGAAAATGCTACATCAGGTCCACATGGCTTTGATCTATGGATTTGGGTACTTCTAGAGAAAGGACACAGTTTGACAAATCAAAATCTGTAATATGCACCTAGGCATCATAGAGTAATTGAAGTGACTACATACACCTAGTGGTGTTACTACCATGTGGACAAGGGTATCTCTAGCATCTCTCTTTCTGACATGACACGAGTAAGCACAACTGAAATCTGTTCTTTTTGGTTAATGTGTGCTCCTGTCAAGATGTCAAATAGATTCCTAAGATTTTAGATCTGGAAAGAGATTTAGAGGTTATCTAATTCATATTTTCACCTGCTGTAAGTGTTTCCTCTACACTATCATTTGTAGATAGTCAAACTAGACTCTTTTGTCACTTTGCCAGTGACAAGAGGTTCACTACTTAACATGGTAACTCATTTTGCTTTTGAACAGCTCTAAGAACTAATAAAATATGTAAGAAATTCTTCCTTATATTGGTTAAAATAATGTCCCCCTTAATTTCCACCCATTGACCCTAATTCTAGAACTAAACACAAGTTAAATCTCTTCTTTCCATGTTGTTGTTCAGTTGTGTCCAACTCTTTATGATGCCATGGATGAGAGCATGCCAGGTTCTTTAGTCCTCTACTATCTTCTGAAGTCTGTCCAAGCTCACATTTGTTGTTTTCATTACACTGTCTGCCATGCCCTTCTCCTTTTTCCTTTAATCTTTTCTAACATCAGGGTCTTTTCTAATGAATCCTACCTTCTCATTATGTGGCCCAAGTATTTAAGCTTCAGTTGTAGGATTTGTCTGTCCAATTGAATGAGTAGTCTAAAGTAATTTCTTTAAATATTGACTGACTTGATCTCCTTGTAGTCCAAGGAGTCCTTGAAGTCTCAAAAGTCTTCACCAGCATCACAGTTCGAAAGTGTCCTCTGCAGTGCTCAGCTTTCCTTATAATCCAACTCTCATAGCCATGCATTGCTACTGGAAAAACCATAGTTTTGACTTTTACGAATCTTTGACAGCAAGGTGATCTCTCTCTCTCTTTTTTAAAGTATGCTGTCCAGATTTTCCATCCTTTCAAACATTGGAAGCTGGATATGTCCAAACCACTTCTCTTGATCTTGCCAGTCCTTCCTTGTAGGACAAGATTTCCAAATTCACTGACATACATTTGCTTTCTTTTGGATATGCTACAGTTTACTAAAAGTTTCTTGTTATGATAATGAGAACTAAAAACATGTTCTGATGAGTACAATGAGTATATTCCTTACAATCTGACTTCTGACCTTACCATTCCATCAAACTGCTTTCTCCAGAGTTGCCAAAGGTCTCTTAATTGCCAAATCTAAAGGCCTTTTAAAAACCCTCATTTTTTTGACTTCCCTACAGCCT
>NW_025375361.1:0-4106 GCF_016433145.1 Gracilinanus agilis
CCTTCCTTCCTTCCTTCTTTCCTTCCTTCCTTATAACCAATAAGTATAGTCAAGCAAGATAACTAGGTGACTCAGGGGATAGACAGCCCAGCTTGGAGTCAGACTCACCTTCTAGAGTTCAAATCTGGCCTCTGACCCTTGTTAGCTGTCTGACCTTGGGAAAGTAATTTAATCTCATTCCTCATATATAAAATGAGCTGTAGAAAGAAATGGCAAACCACTCTAATATCTGTGCTAAGAAGATCCCAAACGAAGTAACAAAGACTCAGATATTATTGAAAAGACTGAACAACAACAGACAAGCAAAACATATCAACACATTCTCTAAATGTTAAAAAAGTGCACTTCTAGTCCATAACTTTTTTTCTAAAAGATCAAGCCTGAAGTATTGCTGTAGCTTCAATACTTGTGATCTAGTTTTAATTCAGATTCTATTCATTTCCAGTCTGTGTTGTATACATTTGTTGCTAGGTCTGTCCTCCTAAAGTACAACTTTTATATCGTTTCTATAATAAAAATTGTGTCCTATTACCAACTGGACAAATATCTGAACTCCTTCACCTGGCTTGAAGATGCTTTGTAATTTTGTTCCCTCTTATCATTATATTATTATCTTCCCTAATTCTTTTACCCTATATCTAGCCAAAGTGTGCAATATTCTGTTCTCTGAATATATTCCATGATTTACCATGTACACACCTTTCCTTGTGTTGTTCCCACTGTACTTACTCCCTAAGATGCCCATCCTTCCCTACACCTTTTCAGTCACCTCTCTATCAGTACCAAAGTCAAAAGCCAACATATCATTACCCTCCCCACCACCCCCAAACAAAAGTAAACAGTAATTTTTGTCTCCTGAAAATTTCTATGGTACTCTATTGTTATAGTTATTTGGATATATTTCATTGGACTACAAAGTCCTTCAAGGCTGGGGGCCACATTTTTTTCTTATATTTGTCATTCTCAGTATCTAGTACAATGTCTTGTATTTGTCATATGCTATGTATGTCATAGGCATTTAATAAATATGAAAGGATGTATATAGACATGAGTAGGGACTAATTCCATCTAAGTAATACTTTCTTATTATTGTTGAGTCATTTCAGTTGTGTTCAACTTTTTGTGACCCCATTTGGGGTTTTCTTGGCAAAAATACTGGAGAGGCTTGCTATTTCCTTCTCCAACTCATTTGACAGATGAGGACCTGAGGGAAACAGGATGGAATGACTTGCCCAGAGCCACACAGCCAGTAAGTGTTTGAGGCTGAATTTGTTCTCATGAAAGTGAGTCTTTCTCATTCTAAACCCACTTCTTATCCACTGTGGAATCTAGCTGTCCCCAGAGTAATACTAATTACAAAGATTTTGCATGCCTTTTTCTGTTTTATACCAAGTAGGCCAGGATGTTAAGTACTAATAATTCTCTGCAACATTGCTTAATTGCTATAAGACTGATAACTTTGGCTCAAAACTCAGTCCACAACATTGAGAAGGGGTGTTGTGGGCACTCTAAACTCAGAATGGGCATTGTGAGGGATGAGAAGAGTGAAACTGTGCTATGAGACAGGGCAGAATGTGAGGATATTAATGTAAAACTTTGTCATGCCAAACTGGAGGTGAGATGCACTGGTAGAATGATGGGAAATAAAACATTCAGAGAAGAAGATGAGAAAAAACACTAATGGAGAAACATTAACCACTTTCTCTCTACTAATAAACAAGTTTAAAAGATTATTCCTGTCTGGACTTAACATAGGCATTTTATTTTTCCCATTCAAAAGCTTGAAGTTGAACAACATTATGGAAAAATATACTGGCTCAGAAATCCTCAGGACATTATGTATTTTAGTCCAGGCTTGACTCTAGCTCTGTCACCTTAAGCAAGTCATTTCGTTTCTCCAGGTCTTTGTTCTCCAGAGGAAAACAAGGAGACTGGCTTAGATTACCACAAAAGTAATTTCAATTCTGTTATTTGATGCAAAGCTTAAATATGGAGTAGAATTCTTTTGAGAAAATAGGGTCCAACAGAGCTACTAGCCTTAGGTAGTATAATGAAGTAGACTTTTCTTCAGGGGCCTTTTCCTTATTTCTTATCTTTTATTTTATGCTTTCTCTACATCTTCAGGCACTGATTTTTCTCAGTTTGCCCCTGGCTATTCAGGGTTTCTCACTGTTTATTCTCTCTCAGGGAGTACCCTGTATTCCTTTTTAGATTTTAACCTTTTGTCAGTATGTCTTTTTCTCTTTTTTTATTTATTTAGGTTGTTAGTTTGAATTAGTTGTTCAGATGAACTATTTGAGGATTTAACAGCTGATATTGACTTGCAATATTATATTTGCTGCCTATCTAGAGAAGTAATGCATCAATATCATTGTATTATTATTATAATATATTATATTTTATTATGTGTTAGTTGTTTGGAGTTATAACTATAGGTACTCCATTCTGATTTCTCTCTTCTCCTCTCCCTCCAAGCATCTAACCCTTTTTGCAGTGTCTGCTAGACCTGAATCCTGACAGATGAACAGTGATTAAGTTAAAGAGATAGCCTTTCATTAGAAACAAAGTATACTCTTTCTCATTATCAATAGGCCACAATATCAGAATTAAATATAGAATAAAATCAGTATATGATAGTTATTGATTCACTTTCTAATTTTCTAAAAGGTATATAGCAGATCATAGAGATCTTGAACAAGAAACTTATGGTTGCAGAGATAGAAAAGGAATGTGATTCAAACAAAAGATATATAACTTTTGACACTTAGAGCTTTACCCAAAATATAGGATTTATACACATATGTATGCATATATATATATTTATATAATTAGTCTTACAAAAAAGATGGTCTGGTCTCACCAAGACTGAAGAAAATATAATTATGGGTATTGTTAATAATAATTATTGGCAAATGGTCCTAGATGTCTTTTGCCTCCATATTCATATCCATCACTAAGAATGAAAAAATTCAACTTGAAACTCCAAAATCCAGGATTCCCAAATCCCATAATAATATTAGAAAATAGTCCTTGGGAAGCTGCAACCTTATCTTCTCTTCTGCCTATTTTCTTAATTTTGCTAGTTAAAATTTGTATTTAATGCACATATAATTAAACCTTTGCATTTTGAAAAAGTAATAATTATTGAAGGAGAGATGAGAAGAATGAAAATCTATGTAGGGGTTGCATAAGGAAGAAGAAAGGCAAGAAATTTTAAACTTAGGCAATCTTTAAAAATTGAACACCCCTACACATTATTCTCAATCAATCATTTTGAAAGTTGAGTTAGTTATTCTGTTAATAAAGACTAATTAAGCACCCACTATGTGCCAGACCCTGTGATAATTTCTAGGGATGCTAGGAAAGGGAAAAAGACAGTTCCTGCCCTCAAGGAATTTACAATCCACTGAGTGAAGACAATACACAGAAGTAAACTGAGAAGAGATAAGGGGAATAGGAGTATAATGAAGTTCTGAGGAGTGAAGCTAGGTGGGAATTGAAGAGATGCCTGGCCTGGGCATCCTCCTTAAATGGAGACCTTAGGAAAATTTTTCAGATTTCTACCCTCCATTATTAGTGAAGGAAGGGACTTGGGCATAGAGGGTTATGTGGAAGTGTGACTGCTAGGGCTGATGTGATCTCATAGGATAAGGGAGTGCATGATGGAGAAGTGCATAATGTAACCAGGTGGAGAATAAAGAGGCTATAAAGAAATATCTGAAGGAGAGGACTTCTTTTCCCATAAAGATGTTTAGCAGAGGGAGAAAGAATTTTGGAGTTTCAGCTCCCATGTGACCATAGGCTTATAGCATAGGATGATTGCATCAGGAGGGTAATGGGATGCTACAGATGTGAGCTGTTGCTGCCACTTTTAGTTGAGGTCACAGTATTAAGTTTGCTAACTTTTTTACTTTGTTATAATGAACTCAAAATATAGGATTAAACTATAAGTATTTGAAGCAGAAAAACAAAACATATCATTGTGTGTGTGTGTGTGTGTGTGTGTGTGTGTGTGTGTGTGTGAGAGAGAGAGAGAGAGAGAGAGAGAGAGAGAGAGAGAGAGAGACAGAGACAGAGAGAGAGAGACAGAGAGAGAGAGAGAGAGA
>NW_025375362.1:0-2580 GCF_016433145.1 Gracilinanus agilis
ATGCTATTTTTTGCCAATAGTTAGATCATGATGGGACATAATCTGCTGCTTATTTACGTCTCCTTTGCCTTTGAGCTTCAAGCTATAATAGTTGAGAGACAAAATCACTTAAAATCCCAGATCCCTCCAAGAAACTGCGTCTCCAGGAAAGCATACTATGTAAAGGTACAAGACTGCTCTAAGAGGTTAAAAAAAATCCCGATTAGGATTAGTAACAGCACTACACTGAAGTTTAGACACCTGCCTGAAGAATGTCCCTGGTTCAGACTAGATTTTTCTTATGGAAAGCACTGTTTTGTCACATGGAATAGATGTGATATTGGTTAACAGATTAGCCAATTATTAGTAACAACTGTGTGAATACCTGGAGAATGAAAAACGTTTTATGAATAAAAATGGCTTTTATTTCTAGACTCATACGGTTTGGTGCCATGTTTAATGATTTCAGACTTTTGTATTTTTCTGCAGCCAGTTAAATTATTTAGTATTTTGCTCACGACCCCAAACAGAAATCATTGAAAAACCTGGTAACAGGAAAAAGGCAGCCCAGGGAGAAGGGACTTGAAACTAGATTTCATTTTCCCACTTGGCATCGTTCAGGTCAGTGGAACATCAATAGATGGCAAAGAAATGGGTATGATTTAAAACCAACTGCATGCTGCAAAGGAGATGGGGAGAGATGAAGCTACACTATAGTTCTAGGAAAAGACCTGTTTTTCTTTTTTAATTGAACTACAAGCTTAATGTGAGCCGATAGTTCTAAGCTGACAGCCGCAAAAGCCACTCTGCTCTTAGCCAGCCTTAAGAGAAGTTAGTAGAGGTGGAAGAGCACCCCCAGAATGTGGCAATCAGAGAAGGCTTCATTGAGGAGGTAACAGATGAACTTGGCTATAAGGAAGACAATAGTTCTGAAGGGGAAGATGAAGAGAGAATGTATTCCAGACGAGTGTCACAGAATGACTTTGTGGAAAGACTTTCTAGTGTACAAAGAGTTAGAGTGTCAAGTTCAAGGAATAACTAACTTTTAATTTAATTTAATATTTTTAATGCAGAATTGAACCATTTATTGTATACGCAAGGATATCATCTCCCTTTGTTTACAGAAGCTGGTTGCAGACATTAGGGAATGTGACAACCATCTTGCATAGAATTTTGGTACAAAATTTTGTACTTAAAAAGGGTGTCCAGTTTGTCTGATGTATAGAAGGCAAAAGGGAATGACAGGAGAAAAAGATGGAAAGCCAGAGAGAAGCCAGTTAATGAATGGCTTTAAATGTCCGTTTGTATCTTTATACAAATTTGTATCTTTATCATGACACACACTAACAATGTCTAGGTGGTACAGTAGCTAGAGGTGCTGGGTCTGGAGTTCAAGTGTGACCTCGGATACCAGTCACTTAACCCTGTTTGCCTCAGTTTTCTCATTTGTGAGATGACCTGGAGAGGGAAATAGCGAATTGCTTCAGTATCTTTGCCAAGAATACTTTCAATGGGCTCATTAAGAGTCAGACATGACTGAAATGACAACAACAAAAAAGCTTTTATCCCTTTCAGGTTTGCAAAATGCTTTCTATTTTTTTCTCTCATTTGGTCTCTGTGGGAGTAGGTACTACAATTACTCCTATTTTATAGATGAAGAAACCGAGGCTGAGGGGTTAAGTGACCTGCCCAGGGTCACATAGGCAGTAAGGGTCTGAGATAGGATTTGAACTTAGGTTGGCCCGACGACAAGTCCAGCACTGTATCTACTTGGCCACCTAGCCGCCACAAGGGAGTCGGAATGACAGTCAGAGCTGTGCCTTAAGAAGATTGTTTTCATAGGTTTTGAGTGATAATACATGTGTTAGCTGGCGGAATTGCTTGTCAGCTCTGGGAAGGAGGAGGGAGAAAACATGAATCATGTAACCATGGAAAAAATTCTAAAAAAAAAAAATTTAAAAAAAGATTGTTTTTAGAGGTGATGAGAATTTGAGCTTTATGAATGGAAAGAAGTGCTTATATATGAGAATGTTTAATGATGTTTTATAAGATTTGGGGAAATTTTTTTGTCAAAAGGAATTTTTTTCCTGTAGCTAAAATAATTATTTAGATTATTGCCTGAATATTTAATAATAGACTGTCCACCGTGTACAAAATATTTGGCATGAAATTGTTAGATATTCTTTCTGCATTTTTCTACCATTTCAGCTAAAAGTGTTAAATTGTGTGGAGGGGTATAAAAGGGTTAGCAAGTACAGTTATTGTTTTAAAATTTTTTTTAATTTTATAAAAACCTTTACCTTCTGTCTTAGAATCAATACTGAGTATTGGTTCCAAGGCAGAAGAGTGGTAAGGGCTAGGCAGTAGGGGTTAAGTGACTTGCCCAGGGTCACACAGCTAGGAAGTATCTAAGGCTAGATTTGAACCCAGAACCTCCCATCTCCCAGGCTGATTCTCAATCCTCTGAGCCACCCAGCTGCCCCCAACAAGTACAATAAAAAAGTAAGTTGGCCTAGGTAAAATAATGTCAGAGAATTATATTTGCTGCCAGAAACTGAGTTAGGGAAGAAAGAATGAAACTCTCTTATATCATATATATAT
>NW_025375363.1:0-2319 GCF_016433145.1 Gracilinanus agilis
GGGTGAGGGAGGGGGAGGGGGAGATGGAGGGAGAAAGGGAGAAAGGGAGAGAGAGAGGGAGGGAGACAGAGACAATGGCAGAGACTGGTGGAGCAAAACACCAACAGACAGGCAGAGAGGATGAGGGAGGGGAGAGGAGAGAGAATGAGAAAGATAGAAAGAAAGAGAGAGGGAGGATCTGGAAGGGAGCAAGACAGTCAGACAGAAGTCAGCAGACTGAGACACATATATACAGATCTGGAGTAAGAGAGGTAGAGATACAGGGAAAGGCAGATAAGGAGAAAGACAGAGAGGCAGGCCGGAAGGCAGACAGAAAAGACAAAACCAGAGACATGATATCCTGAATTTTCTATTCAAGGAGACAAGAAGCTAGCACAAAGGGGGAGTCTTAAAGCTGAGTGAATCTGGAACCAGATGGGACGTCATTTAGTGAACACTCCAAGGCCAGATACAAGAGACAGAGACAGGGAATATGTGGCATGTGCATGTGTATATATACGTTTGACTCAACTGTCCCTTCAGTCTTAGACACTCGGACTCCAGAATGGGGGAAGTCCTTCTCTCCCCCAACCCCAACTCTTCCACTTCTGCAAATAACATTCCAGTGAATTGCCCCAATCTCCCTGGGCACTGTGTCATTCCTGACTCGGGCAGCTGCAGTCCTGCCAGGGGAGGTGAGCTTTTCTTTCCCAGCTTAGTGCTGGGCAGACACTGGTGATCCAGTTACCAGAGCCTGGGCTCTGTGGCAGCTTAAGGTGCCAGGAAGAATCAAGGACACCATGGAGCTTCCTCCAACTTTCCACTGGATTTTTGGTTTGTGCCTTGAGGATCAGAAAGCTTAGAGAAGGAAGAAAGCAGAGAACTTTTCTAATCTAGTTCCCTTATTAAGGCCTCGAGAAGGGAGAATGATTTACCCACAATCCCATGGGTAGAGGATGTCTAAGCCTGCGCTGGAATTTAGGTCCTCTAATTGTAAACCTTAACGTTCCTTCCACAAGAGCAAACGGGTGGATGGTCTAGTAGTTAGCAGGCAACAAAAATGGTCAGATACAACCTGCTCTGCATGCCCTCTCCTTTGCTAGTGACACTGATCTCCTTGCCATCCTTGCACAAAATACTCCATTTCCCTGGCTATCCCCTAAGACTAGGAATGCCCTACCCTCATCTTTGTCTCTTGGTTCCCTTCAAGTCCCATCTAAAATCCTACATCCTCTAAGAAGCTTGTCCCACTCTCCCGTAACTCTGATGCCTTCTCTCTGCTGATAAGCTCCACTTTCTCCAGTCTGTATTTTGTTTGTATGCAGCTGTTTGCATGTTGGTCTCCCCATTCGACTGTGGGCTCCATGAGGGCAGGGACTGTCTTTTGCTTCTCTCTGTATCATCAGCACTTGGTACAGTGCCTGGCACATGGTAGGCACTTAAATACCCCTTTCTCCAGGTCCTCTAAATTTCTCTGAAAGACTAAACTCTTAGGCAACAGGAAGTATCCTTGATTCTTTCTGGCACCTCAAGTCGCCACAGAAGCTGGGCCCCAGGAACTGGATCACCAGTGTCTGCCCAGCGCTAAGCTGAGAGAGGAAAATCAGACTAGAAACCAGACAAAAGAACAGGAGAGATTTGGCCAAGGAGGGCATGAAGTCAAGAAGTCTGACTTTGAATCCTGCCTCAGCTGCTTCCTAACTAGTGCCATCCTGGACAAGTCACTTAACCACTTCTGCCTCAGTTTCCTCAAATGTAAAATGGAATTAATGTTAACATCTATATTCCTACATTGTTGTGAAGATAAAATGAGATGTGTAAAACTCTTTACAAACTTGAGAGTACTACATAAATGTGAACCATTACTTCTGCCTTCAAGTACCTGAATATGTGTCACCTGAAAGTGTGACTTAGGGATTAGCCTTGTTCTGCTTGGCTCTGTAGGAATGATGGGTAGAAACTGCAAAGAGACAAAATTGTAGCTTGAGGTGGGAACACACTTCCTGCCCATCAGTGCTCCTTGAAGATGGAATGGGCTTCTTTAAAGGTACTGGGGTCCCCCATGCTTTGGTTTTTCAGTCAGAGGATGGTCTCATTGGGGGAGGTTTAGAGAAGATTCTTGGCCTCTGATCTCTGGGCCAAATCCGAGATGGAAGAGGGAAAGGGAGGAAGAGGAAGGGAGAGAGGGGAAGGAAAAAAGAAAGAATGAGGGAGAGAAAGGGAGAGAGAGAGGAAGAGAGGGAGAAGACAAGAGAAAGGGAAAGGGAAGAGAGGGAGAGGTAGAGAGGGAAAGAGAGAGGTAGAAACAGAAGAAATGAGGGAGAGAGAAGAGAGGGAGGA
>NW_025375364.1:0-1294 GCF_016433145.1 Gracilinanus agilis
TTTTTTTTAAAACATTCTTTATAGAGCAATTGATTTTTCCTTTTTCTCATCTTGTACTGGAAGTACATATATAATCATTATTTATCTTTTTTTATAAGCTTAATGCAAATACCTGAGCCTATAGGACTGTGATTAAATGCCTTTCTGTCTGATTCTACGAAAAGGGGACATGAGAGCTGTTAATCATGCTAAAGAAAGCACATGGTCAGAGACTTGACTGACTAAAATCTGCATAAATTGCAGCAGTTCTGTGCCAATACTTTAGGGCTTGGAAATTGGGGTTTGAGTCCTGGAGTCCCAGTCTTTTCTAAAACTTTAGAGGACGTGGGTCCCCTCGACTTAGATTCCTAGCAAGCACCTAAGATTGGTTATTTATTTGGCTCAGTTCCCTAAAAAAGCTGATGATAAGTCAGATTAGAGAGAGACATTTTCCTTAAGTCCTGGCCCCGAATGGGTAATTGCACACTGCTGAATTCACTTTAATTAGGCCTTCATTCAAAGGTCTAAGTTTATTTTCCCTACATTTTTTGCACATTTTACATTTCATTCACAAGTTAATTTTTTCTTCTTTTTTCTTGAATTTTATTCTTTGTATTTTGCCAATTGATTTCATATAACCCCCAGGACTCAGCCACTCATCCTTAGCTGACCTGAGGTACCCTTTTTAAGAAAAAAGGTGTGTTTAAGATTTACCTTAGGGGGATATCTGTTAAGTTTTTTAAAATTCGATAATGTAAAAATATATGTATATTTAACTCTTTTAGGAGTAATTTCACGGGGAATTGTATAAATCTTAGAAGAAAATGTATGTTTTGTAATCTATAATGTAAAGTTTAAATTCTTTTGAGAATAATTTCAGGATAAGGATCTTGCCATCTCCCCAGAATCCAGACGACGAACCTGTTTGGTGAAGACACCATGAAGATGTCTGAAAAGCCTTCACTGTACCATGAAGACCAAATTTGAACTTTGGGGTGCAGTTGATCGAACTATGGGGAGTGGAAATTGAGTTGTATATATTGTTTTAATTGTACACTGTTATACCAATAGGGGACTGCCCCGAAATTGTTTTTTTTTTTTTTTTTTTTTTTGTCAATGCAGCTAATTTTAACCATTTGTTCATCTATTTCTTTTATCCCCAAATTCCGGAAAATTTTAGAAGTTGTATATTTTTACAGGTCTAGCGAAGAAAAAGGACTAACCTTTTTTTTGCCGGACCTCACGGGGAATTGTAAAAGTGAAATTTAGGAGATGCTATCTAAAAAGATATATATTTTCTATGGACACGTGGAAA
>NW_025375365.1:0-9993 GCF_016433145.1 Gracilinanus agilis
CCCCAGCACAAGGCCACTTTTAAGAAAATAACCAAACAACCCAGTCGGACATTGACTGGAAAGAGACTGAACACAACTTACCCAATTGCGGAGTTTTACCTGCCTTCTAGGTTGAAATGTTTCCAGTTCGTTTTATGTTCGTTTCCAGAACCTCCCTCCTCTCTCTCCTCCCTCTTTCCCCTCCCCCTCCAGAACCGCAGTGGAGGTTTAATGTAACCTAGGTAAATTTCTCCTTCAATGGATAGAGGACTAAGAAGAGAAATTTGGGAGGTATACTTTTCTTATTTTTTTAAAAAGCTTTATATATTTAATATGGCAACAGCTTGTTTTTCACTGGTCTCGGGATTTGCCTTTTTGACGTGTGTTTGAAAGTAAAATCTACTGCAGTGTCATTTGAGCAGTGTAAATATCCCAAAGCAGCAATTATAGCCTTCCATTAAGATAATATTGGGCTTCTTTAGTCTTAAGTGCTAAGGAGCTGCTTTGTAAATCAAATCTCCGTAATTCATTATTTGTTAATGGATATGTTCCTATTCAAACCTTAAAGGAAAACCTGTTCTAATCTGAAAAAGAAATTCAAGTGAGTATAGTTTGAGACAGACAGACAGACAGATTTAAGATTTACAGATATTAAGCCAAAAATGTTCTAGCTACCATTTCTTCCCATTCCAGACATCAAAATAAATAAATAAACAAACTAGTTCAGACTTTTCTAAACACATCCCCTCCCCTTCCCGACTCCATAGCACATTCGAGAAATATAGGAGCCTCTAAAAAAGAAAAAAAGAGAGAGATCTCAACTCTTGAAAAATCAGTTCGACGTGTAAAAAAAGCAGCAAAGAGAGATTGGGGTGGTGATGATTTCTTTGATAGTGATATAGTATTTGCGTAGGTTCTTTGTTTGTTTGTGTGTTGTTTTTTTTTTTTTTTTTTTTTTTTTTTTTTGCTAGAATCCTACTTCTCCCAGTCTCCTTTTAAAAAGTCAAGCCTGTAGCTAATTATTTCAGGGGCGGCCTGCACATAAATGGAAAGAAAATGCACATTTGTCTCCCCCATATCTCCACTTTCACTTTAGCTTCTAGTTTGAAGTGGAATTCCAAGTTTATGGATTTGACCAGAATGAGAGAAACCGAAGTACCCTGGGCAATTTGCTCCCTTCTTCGTGTTAATGCATAGTGCCCAAGAACACCCTCTGCCTTCTCACTTCCATACTCAGTGCCCCAGTTAAGGCCTTCTAAGAGATGGGAGCTAAAGTTGTATTTAAATAAAGTAATTTAATATTCTCTCAAGACCAGCTCCTGTTCTCTTTTCTTAGTTAATTGGTTTTATATTTCATTCCTTCCTAAACAATGTTCTTGATATTGCTCACTTGCAAAATTTCCATGAGATATCCAACATACATTTAAATCCCAGTCACAGGAAAATTCATCTCTGTTCAGGATTACTATAGTCTGAAATCAAAGGCGATTATATAAAGATGTAAAATACCAAATAATCCTTAATCTTTCATTTCTTCCTTCTTAGCACAGTGCATAATTCCATCGTATTTTAAGAAATGTGAAATGAATTGAAAAGTATAATAATTTTCAACCTTCTGCCACGTGTATTAATCTTTCCCTTGAAGTATTTAACAGTTTTCACTCCCCTCTAATTCTCCCTCCCCTCTCAGGCTACCCCAAGCATCTCAGAGCAGGTTGTGTTTCAGCCTCAATCAGAGAACAAAAAACAATCTTCTTTCACTCTGCAGCTTATTAGCTGCAGTGGAACTAGACAGAGGGAGGAAAGCGGAACACATATTATTATTGGGGATTACTTTTCTGGGTAATTCTGCTCATCCATACGTCTGCCTCTTAGGGGGGGAAAATCAAAGGCAACATACTTTTCTTCTGAAGATAAGGGAACGCTTCCAGATACATCTAAGGGTTTGCTTCCCGATGCTGCGTTTTAAATTAAGATACATTTTTTAAAATAATTTTTCATTTAAAAAATTAGGAGGGATACGAAAGGTACTAAGAAATTGTGGGAGGAAAGCCAGTGTCTCCTTTATATCTTGTATTAACAAATAAACGAGGACAGTCTTTTCTCAATGCAAGTGGACCCTAAGGTCAAGATTTCAGAGTTAAAACTACTCCCCCAGGAGTTAGTTCTAGGGTCTGGTGGAGATATCAGAATAATGCATATTTTAATTTTCTTTGTTTCATAAATTGCAGAGAGAATAAAACTCTCCATTGTGCTGATATTTTTTATAGCGAATAAAATGGCAAGGATGGAGATGAATAGGAATCATTAAAGTCAAACGGATCTTGTCTCCACTCACTTCTTTTTTGTGGGAGGAGAGGAATTTGGCTAATTTTATTTTTGTTGTGCTAATTGGTTTTATAAGAATTTTTAAGTCACTGCTTAAAAACAACACTAAGGAATTCGCTTTCAAACTGTAGCAACTTGTACATAAAGCAAATCCAAAGGAAATAAGTAAAATAAGAGAAACCACTGATGGACTGCCTCTCTATAGATGCAGGTTATTTTCAGTCTTTACTCTTTAACTAGAAATCAATGACCCTTTCGGCAGTTGTGGGAGTTCTGTTTTGTTTTGTTTGTTTTTACCCCATCCGAGATTCGGGGATGAAACTCCATAAGGTGAGAAGGATCAAAAAGAGAGGATCATTTGCCTGCAAGCTAACTTCTCTACACTACATAGAATACAAATAAGTCCTAGTCTGGGAAATCATCAGTTTTGTTCGCCATAGTTCACAGCAGTGATAGAATTCGTCTTAAGAAAAGATTGAGTCTCTTCTACACAGAAATCCACTTGCAGAGTCGGTTCCGCCAAAGTATTTGATCTCATTTTGCACTAATTCTTCAGCATTTCATTTCTCTCCATATTAAAAAAAATTACCTTTCGTCTGTAAAATAAAAATCAGTTTCAGCAATGTTGTTGATGACATCAAAGAGATTTAAAAAAACCCGCTTACTTTTTTCTAAATATTACTTTACAAGATCCTTTACAAGATCTAAAATGGAATTACATAGAAGGACTCGGATTGAAACAAATAGCAAAAAGCGTTTCGAAATTATATATAAAGATTTTTCTTTCCTCCTTTCCAGATCAAAACTCTCGGAGTGCTCCATCCTTTCTCTGCACCACAAACCTAACTCCATACACATATACCTGGTTTTCATGGTAGTTAAGGGTTTGAAGTACCTTTTTACTTTCCCAGAGTCAGGGCAGAAGTTTTAGAAAGGACACGCAGGAAAATTTAGGCCTGGGTTGCTTTTATTACCGGGAAGTCTAATTAGAGCCAATTAAACATTAAGTAAAATAAAAACGTCTTCTAGCTTTTAATAAACAGCTTCTTGCTTCTCAATCCTGATTCCAACAATTCGATGTGTGGAGAACAAGACCGAGAGTAACTTTTAGATCTTGGCATTTTTTGATAGGAGTAGGGATGGGAGAACTATTAGTGCTCCTTCATGAGGGAGGGAAGAGTTGAATAATGAGAGACAGATAGAGAAGTTTCGAATAGCCCATTTTTACTTCTCTTATTCTCTTCTGTGCAGGGATACTGATCGCGAAGCTCCTCAGTTTGGGAATCAGAAGAGGCAAAGATGGCAGTGCTTAACCCACTAGCACCCCAGTCCCAGATTTGAGCCCCGAACAGCTGAAGAAATTCTCAGATCCGGGCTCTATGACTTGGATTCCGCCGATAGCCACGTTGGATCTCTGGCCAAAACAAATATGAGATGCTACCTTCGCTCTTTCCCTCTTCCCTCTGTGCACAGGGTTCATTGGGCAGCTTCACGAAATCGAAGACCAAGAAAGCAAAAAGATCCAGAAAACAGTTCCGGGAGGCAGCCCGGAATTTGGTCTAAGGAAGAGAATACACTGTAAAAAAGTTGGAAGACTAACTTTTAAATGTTTTGGGGGAGACTATTCAAAGAATCAATGGATCAGGGAACTGGAAAGGACTCCAGAAGCCATTAGGGCCAACCAATATCTGAACAAGAAGGTCCTCTACGACAGAATTCCCTCAAGAAACCCAGGAAATGGCATGAGGGCCACTTAATAATAAGCTCAGTTGAAATAATAAAATAAAGGCATTTCCTCTCTGACAGATCTATGTGGTTAATTTTTCGTTGCCTGAGCATGAATGATCTGTTTTAATTTTTAAGGTAAAAATTTTCTTAAACTGGCTAGGGTGCAAGATAGAAGTCGGGATAGTTCAACATAATTTTGGATTCCATTTCCTAAATAGTAAATCCAAATGCTGTACAAAATCCTTTGGTGCTGTCCCATTGCACTTTATGACAGTTACTTACGATGGCTTATTTCTGTAGTCAGGCTAAGGAGAGAGAATAGAATTTTCTTTTAGAAGCTCAAACCCCACCCTGAAACTTGACCTTTTATTCTGGTTCATTTCTTCCAGTTGTCCCAATTCATTTTCCCCTCCTTTGGTGTTGGGGAGAATATGAAGAGGAAATCCCCACTATCCACAGTCCCCCATTTTATTCCTTTCCAACTTCTCTCTGATTTTTTTTCTTCAGCACAGCAGGTTGAAGTTAGGAAACACACTATTATTCCTTTTGGGGAAACCTAATCTTTAGATATGGTCCCCAGGCTATGTAGCCTTATGTGGAGCACTGCTTCAGGCTTCCTTCTCTACAAAGTTTAGGTCATGATGCTCCATTGATTATTAATGTTTTTTTTTAAAAACAAGTAAGAATTCAGAGTTAAATCCTGCCCTTAAGGAAATATAAAAATAAGAGATAACTTGAAAGAATGCTTTTGAAGTTGATTATGGTAACTTGGAAATTACTTTGGTGAACAAAACTAAGTTAAAAAAGTTGTACAATTGAAAAAAATAACCACTGAGAATAGACAGTCAGGTCTGGAGATAGCCAGTCCTGTGTTCGAATTTCCTAGTTGTGTGACCCTGAGCAAGTCACCTAACTTCAATTGTCTAGCCCTTACTGCCCTCCTAAAACTTTTTTATTTATGTTTGATTCCTGAGTTTCATTGTGGACTAAATTGCCCTTATAATCTGATGAAGTAAAAGACAACTGAAAATAAAAGAAGTTAATATTTCATTTATGTTTGTGTTAATGTTGTGCCTAGTGGTATGCTTTTCCTTATTATATGTATGTGCACACACACACGCACACATATGTGTATATATATAAACACATATGCTTGTGAATCCAAAGAGACCTGAATAAATGTTCTTTATTGTGATCCTAGATCTTCAAATGAAAAGTGTGAGTATTTTTTGTAATGTTTGTGTGATGTCACTTTCTCTCTAGAAGGTAGGAGAAAGTTGTAGTTGTATACAAAAGAAATTTGAATGCAAGATTGTGAAAACCTTCTAAGGTAGAACTTTTAGGTTGATTCTCCTGGCTTATGAGAAACGAGAGTCCTTCCACAGAATTCTGCAATTTACAGCTTCTCTCTTAGCATTACATAACTGAAAACACAGACATAAGCCTAAATCCACCTTCCCCCTCATCAAAATTCACCAACACATTATCTCATTGTTGCATTCCTGCTCTGGATATGTTCCCAGTTTAAACTATCTTCCATAACTAATTGCTCAAGACATGGGATGTATGAACTTTTACATGAGTCAGAAAGACAAGAGACAAAGAAGGAACTTGATTTTAGTGATTGTTATTTAGATTTTCTACCAGTTTAAAGACTAAAAAAGTCAAGCATATCCTGGGTTCAAAAGACTCGAATGGGATACTAATAGGGATACTTTCCAAATGATCTCTTTCGCTTCTTAGTTGGCTTTCCCCCTTCCTTTAAGGCAGCCACATTTCACTTTAATTTTAATAGGACAGTTCAAATTCCTGAATAAGCCAAAGTGAAAGTAGCAAATGTCTAAAGAAGTTTCATTCATAAATACTATACATGACTCACTATATGCAGGTTTTTTTTTTTGGGGGGGGGGGAAGTGTCATACCTGTGATTTCATTGGTGTGGGGGAACTCCCAGTGTGAAATCTCTTTCCTCTTAAGCGAATCAACAACTGATCAGTAATTTATCACTTCAGAAAGTTGCCTGGGGGTTAAAGTTAAGTGTCTTTCTAGAAGTAACTCATTTAAGAAATCATATAGAAAATGCAGGATTTGCATCCAGATTTTCCTGACTTTCTGTGCACCTTCTATCCACCAAGCCAAGCTTCCTCCTCTAAACATAAAACATTTGTAAAGACACTAATTTATCGACTTGAAGGTGATCTGCTGTAGTGATACAGTTAGAAAATGGAAAAGATTGTTGTGATATATACATAGTATATACTCTCTTCACTCAATTCTTAGCCTCCTCCTCCTCCTCTTTCCCTTCTCCCTATTTCTGCTCTAGTTGGTCTGCCTGCCTGCCCATGAAATCAGGAAATGCAAGTCTTAGAGTCAGTTCATAGTTTCTTTTTTAACCATTCTTTATGAAATTTAGAGCAGTTGTCATAGCAGTGGGAGAATTTTGGTGATCTTCAGTTTCCTTTCTATCAGCACTGATTGTGGTCACATTCTCCTGGGTTCTTTGGGAGACCATTTCAGCCATCCTCAAAGTGGACTTCAGATTAAGTTCAGTTGGTCTTCGTTAAAGATTATTGCATTGCCCCTTTTGCTTCCCTTGTTCCTAAATCCTCTCCTAATTTCCTTCTTTCTTACCTGCCTTCCTCTTCCCTTGCTTCCCTCCCTTTTCTCCTACCAGCCAAAGATTTTCTTCCCAACTCCTTTTTCAATTTGTGAAATAAATGTGCTAAGTCTGGCATCTTCTCAACCAAACAATATGTTCACCTGGCTTATTTTCATTTCAAGGTGGTTAAGCTCAAACCTTTCTGCCTAGGTAGACAGATTCTAATTTGGAAACAAAGTGTCCCCATAGTAAGAATTAGATCCTCCTCTGCCTACAATTTGACAACCTGCTAGAGTTCAGGAAGAAAATTTCCTTTCCGTCACACTTACAGAATATTAAAATAGAAACCATAGGATCTGCAATTTAAAGATGGAAAGGACCTTAAAGGGCATTTTGTCAATCAGTCTGTCAGTCTACTAGTATTTATCAAGTTAGACCTATTTATTATATGCCAGGCACTGTGCTAAGCATTGGGCATACAAGTGAAGATGAAAGGCAGTCTTTGCTCTCAGGGAACTTACAGTCTAGTGGGAGATACAGCATGCAAACAACTATATAAAAACAAGCTATGTACAAGATAAATTGGAGATAATCAACAGAGGGAAGATATAAGAATTTTTTTAGGATCATGGAAGCCTTCTTGCAGAAGGTGGAATTTACTAACAAAAGCTTTATGAAAAGCCAGAAAATAGATGAGAAAACTGAGTTCCAGGAAGGTTGAGACTTTTCCCCTCAGAGATCTGTTAGATTCTAATTCAAGTTTTCTTTTTGACTCCAAATACGGCCAGTTTTTTCCCCCCAATACCATTCTTCCTCCCCGAAATTGAACAACAAATAAGAATCCAATAGACTTCCTTGTGGCCACTTCTACTGCCCAACTTGTCTAATACTTTCAGGGATTTGAATACATAAGTGGTACTTTCTTTGGTTGTTTAAACAGTTCCAATTTTTGGAAATCCAGATTTTTGATGGCCTGAAGAAACAGTTCATTTCATGGGTCTCTTGTCAGTATGGCTGAATGAATAAATGATGATGACAGTGAAGTTATTTTATAATCTGAATGGAAAGTGGAGACCCACATTTAGGGGAAGGAACTATATCTGAAGTTAGGTGGGGATTGGGCTCAGTTTGAAAATGCAAATGGCACCACAATCCCCTATCTCTAGCAATTCTTTTGTATGAGGTTGCTGTCAAACCATGGAGTAGGTCAGTTTGAAAGAGTTGAAAATAAAACTAATAAGCAGTTATAATGTGGGTGTATTATCGCCTTAAAGACTTGTTCTCAGAGGTGTTATCTAGGTTGACCAGGGACTTGAAGAACTTTTGAATTTCATGCTTCAACACAGAAACATTAAGACACACAAGTG
Source organism: Gracilinanus agilis (assembly GCF_016433145.1). NCBI lineage: Eukaryota > Metazoa > Chordata > Mammalia > Didelphimorphia > Didelphidae > Gracilinanus > Gracilinanus agilis. The sequence continues at coordinate 8,002 of NW_025375365.1, forward strand.
TGGAGCATCTCTTTTAGGGACTTTAGAACCACAAGAAATGTCCTGACTCTAAGGCTTTACTGTGATTTCAGCTGCCTACCTGATTTATATACACCTTTTACAATTATATTTTAATTAAACAAGATTTCATCTAAATGAAGGAATATAGAATCCTTAAAACTGACTCACATTCTATATTTCAGATTTCAAAAGCAAACAGGAAAATTTCAAATCATAAATAAATGAGCCCCCTTTCATAGCAGATTGTATTTAAAACAACAACAAAACAGAATTCCAACAGTGAATGAATTCTTAAAGACAGTGACAGTCCAGACAACCTGCTTTTTGCTCCCTCTCCCCAAATTCTCGTCCCCTTTGTAGTTTTCTCTTTAGTTTTTTTGAGCTCCACTGTCCCTTCCCTTCTTTTTTAAAATATATTTTTGTATGAGTCTTTTAGAATAAGGTTCTTGACCTTTGATACAAATGGACCACTTTGGCAATTAAGTGGACCTCTTCTTCTTGGACCAACTGGACCTCTTTTCAGAATAATATGTTGTTGCCTACTTTCATAACTGAAAGAAAAGCTCCATTTCAGTTAGAGGCTAGTTTTAAAAATAGAGAATTTTTCCCCCATCCAAGTTCATAGGGATCATTTGAAATCTATCCATGTATCCTTTAGAAGTCCACGAATTCCAGGTTAAGAATCTCTTCTCTAGAACACTCCAACACTTCCCGGTTCCCTCTCCCAAGTACCTCTTGGCATTTTAACTAACTTTTAAATAAACAAAACAAGAGCAAGTTCAACTTCGGCAAAGTTTTATTTATTTATTTTTCCATGAAGGATATGCATTTTAAAAGATGGCTTGTGATTCAGGAGGGCCCCTTTCGATTTTTGCTTTAAGGCAAGTTGATCTCTTTTGTTAGGGGTTGGGGTGGGGGGCGGAATGGGGGCAGGAAGAAGAGGTGGGGTGGTACTGAAAACCTAATTAAAGCAGACTCCTGCTTTCCATTCTTTCTAGGGTCATAGGAAAGTGAAGGCTGCAGATTTTTGCAGCTCCTAAACTGGTTTCCAAACACATTTCCCAACCGACCATATTTTAAGAGGCATGAAATCGAGATATCCTGAAGGCCTGCAATAATAGCACTCCTGAACCGAGAAAATGGAAGCGTCTTGGGAACTCTTTGACCAGAAGACAAACACTTACTGAGCTTCTTTTGCATTCCCAGTTCTCTAAAATTACCCATCAAGTTAAGAAGCAATGAGACTGACTCAAGGCATATCAGTGACTGTAACCCAGTTCCTTTCTGGACAGGTGCCCCTTGCAGCTCCATTAGCCCCCAGTGCGCCTGCCACAGCTCCACATTGAGCTAGAAAGACAATTCCAAAGGATGGAAAAAGAAAAAAAATATGTAAAAATACATATTCATATAAAGGAGAAGTGTGTGTGTGTGTGTGTGTGTGTGAGAGAGAGAGAGAGAGAAAGAGAGAGAGAGAGAGAGAGAGAGAGAGAGAGAGAGAGAGAGAGAGCGCTTAGAGGAGTTAAAAAGTAGTGCCAGCTAAAGGGCTCAGGTAATTGTTATTTTTTAGTTCATTTGTTCTCTGTTTCAGGCTTCCCACTGAAGTGGTGTCTGCCTCTGCTCCTATCCCAGCCTCTGCCCCTCAGTCCCTGTCCTCCCCCCAATCCAAGAACAGACACTTCTCCAGGAATTCTGACACAAAGGAGAGGTCCAGGACGAGTTGGGATCCAAGAAATCTCAGAGTAGTAGCCTGTACTGTGCAATTCCTCATATGAGTGTTTGGTAGCTTAATTACTGAATGATTTTTTGCTTAGCTTATTCTTCTGCCAGTGTCGTTCAAGCTGTAGCTAACAATGACATGCCTGAATGTTTTTCGTTTATTCAGTAGCCACCATCCACTGCTTTGGAAGCCCTTGGGAAGTAGCACATTTCTATGAGGATTATTCTTTCTCTCTCTCTCTCTCTCTCTCTCTCTCTCTCTCTCTCTCTCTCTCT
>NW_025375366.1:0-6231 GCF_016433145.1 Gracilinanus agilis
ATATATATATATATATATAATCCCTTAGAATTTATATCTGTATACTCTCCTCTTGGATCTTGTGTTTGTATATGAAATTTTCCACTTAGCTCTAGTCTTTTCATCAGGAATGTTGGGAAGTACTCTATTTCTTTAAGGATCCACTTTTCCCTGGTTGGATTATGTTAAGTTTTTCTGGGCAGTTTATTCTTGGTTAGTAGCCAAGATCCTTTGTCTTCTAGAATATCATATTCCAAGCTTTCTACTCCTCTATAAGGGTAGCTTCTAAATCTTGTATGATCCTGATTGTGGCTCCTCAGCACTTGAATTATTTCTTCCTGGCTACTTGCAGTATTTTTTTCCCCTCTTTAACTGGGACGTTTGGATTTTAGTTATTATGTTCCTGGGAGTTTTCGTTTTGGGGATTTCTTTCAGGAAGTGACTGTTAGATTCTTTTAATTTCTCATTTCCTCCTAGTTCTAAGACATCTGGATAGTTCTTTTTTTTTTTTTATGAGTTCTTGAAATATGATGTATGGACTCTTTTTTGTTCATGATTTTCAAGTAGTCCAAAGATTCTTAAAAAAAAAAAAAAAAAACATAACCCACACACACCCCTAGCAGAAAAGCGGTAAGGGTTAAGTGACTTACCCAGGGTCACACAGCTGGGGAGTATATGAATTCAGATTTGAACTCAGGGCCTTCCCTCTCTAGATCTGGCACTCTATCCACTGAGCCACCCAGCTGCTCCCCCTCAATGATTTTAAAGTTCTCCCTCATCAATTTGTTTTCCAACTCAATGGTTTTTCTTGTGAGATAATTTACATTTTCTTCTATTTTTTCAGCCTTTTCATTTTGTTTTATTATTTTTGATGTCATGGAGTCACTAGCTTCCATTAGGCCAATTTTATTTTCTGGAGCTATTTCCTTCACCAAGATTTTGTACCTTTTTTTCCAAGCTGTTAATTCTATTTATGTATCTTTCTTCCCTAGATCTTGCCTCTTTTCCCATTCTTTCCTCTATTGGTATCATTTGACTTTTAAGATCTTTTTTAGCTTCTTTAAATCCTACTTTAACTCTTTTAGAAATTCTTGTTGGACTTGTGTTTGAACTGCACTTATCTATGAGGCTTCAATTGTAGGTACTTTTGAGTCACTGTCTTCTGTATTTATGTCTTAAGTGTCCCTGTTGATATAATAGCTCTTTATAGTGGGATTCTTATTTTTCTTGCTCATTCTTCTAGTCTTGACTCTGTTATGTTAGTGCTGATCTCTGCACACTTCTGAGAGAGAAGTCTAAACTTTGACCTCTTAATCCTTCTGCTGCTTTCACAGCTCTTGCTGGGGTCATAAAAGCTTTCTGTGCCCCTTAAAATGTTGTGATGTATAGGGAGGTCTTGTTATTTGCCCTGCTTGTCTGAATGCTGCAAATTCCTGACCCAGGTTTAGGCCTGATGGGAGTTTCAGTAGCCTGCTGCTTGACTCAGTCACAATTGGCCTACTAGGAGGCTCTGAGGGTTGACAGCATTTGAACTGCCAGCTCCTCTTTAGTCTGGAACTCTGCCCTCTGTATTTGGAATCAGAACCATGCAGTTACTTTTTGCTTTCTGGAGCTTTGATCATGTTTAATACATAGGTCCAGCGTTGACCACTATTCCTCTGTACTATATAGTTTTATGGCCTGGAAAGTGGATAGTAGGCTATCCCAAACTAACGAAGCTGCCTGATGGCACTTGTTTTTGCACCCAGTACTTGCTCTGGGATCTTCGGGGATCTCTTTCTAGCTGGTGCTTTCTGCCCTGGTGCTCAATCTTGGTTCTTTTTTAGTCCCTGGGTGCTAGAACACAGCACTACTCAGATTCCTGGCCAGATCCCCTCTCCAGTGTCTGAAGAACTCTTTGTCCATGTCCCTAGGACACTTTGGGTTTTGAAAGTGACTCACTATGACTTCTTGGATTTCCTGAACATAATTCAGTCTAGAAAATTCTGTAGACTTTTGTAAAGGAGGTGTGAAGGGAGAGCTAAACTAATGCTTCTTTTCACTCAGACACCTTGACTTTGTCTCCAGTTTTATCTCCTATATACCCTGAATCAATTAGTCTAAGACTGACTAAGGGAAGTGCCCTCTATTGCATGCAAAAGAAAGCACATTTTTGAGCCTAAAACACAGGCTAAGATATTGATATTTTTCAACAATACCTTTTACTAAACATGATACAATAAAAATTATAATAAAAAAAGAGAATTTGAAGAAAGGATTCAAGCTTAAATAAAGTATAAATAATTTATTATAAAAGATTAGGGGGTTGAAATAAAAAATTAGGGGGTTGATAATAAAACAATAGCTAATTTAATCAAATCAAAAGACAATAATGAGTTAAAAAACAATACTTGAGGATTCAGATAAAGCATTCAGTAGGAGAAAATTTGTATCTTTAAAGCTTTGTTATATACACAGAGGACAAAGAACACATCAGTGATAAGTACAAAACTAAAAACACTAGAAAAGCAACAGCAAGAAACCCCAAATAAATATTAAAACATTTTAAAAATAAAAAATCAAGCAAATTAGAAAAAAAGCTTTGAATTAATTATTAAATCAAAGAGCTGTGTTTTTTAACTGATAAAATAGGTAAACTATTAGTTAGCCTTATAAAAAAAGAGAGAGGAAAATCAAATTAGCAGTATCCAAAAGGAAAAAAAGAGAAGTCATGGAAAAATGAAGAGGAAATAAGGGAATTGTTAGAAATTATACCCAATTACATGCCAACAAACTGAAATAGAAAAATATTTTACAAAAACTTAAAATAGCCAGATTAACAAAAGAAGAAACGGGGAAATTTCTAAAATAACCCAATCTTTTTTTTTAAAATAACTTGAAAAAGAAATTGAACAAGGCATAAAGTTAACAAAAAGAGGTGTTTCATAACACTTTATATGTTGTTTAGGCACTATGTTAAGCACTCAGGATGTAAATGGAAGCAAAAAGAGAGATAGTATCTACCCTTAAATCATTTACATTTTAATAATGGAAGATGACACAGAAAAGTAAGGTGAAAAGTGGGACAGGAGAGAGAGGTGGAGGTAGGTGGGAAACATCTATTTGAAGGCAAAGACTACAAAAGCTGAAGCAGAACCAGGAGTGGAAAGGACAGTTATCAAATGGGAGCCTAAAAGGTTCTCACTAATGGGAAATCAGAACTTCCAAAGGAAAAGTCTAGAACCAGATGTATTTACAAATTAATTCTGTCACATACTCAAAGAGCAATTAATTCTAATATTAGATAAATTGCTTCTGAAATTGGAAGAGACCCTAACAAACTCCTTCTGGGACATAAATGCCATCATATCTAAAGTGGGGAGAGATACATCAGAGAAAAAAGTATAGGCCAATACCTCTATGGAGTATAAACGCAGAAAAACTGAATAAAACATTAACAAAGAGGTTATATCAATTTATTAAAAAGATTACGCTTTGTGACTATCTTGGATTTATACCAATGTTGATATAAGACAACTGTAAACATAATATAAACCATAATAACAAGAAAATAATTTAAAATATTTGATTATACCAATAGATGCAAAATGAAAGTTTGAGAAAATGCAACAACTTTTTATTTTTGTTAAAAAAAAAAAACTTTTTAAAAGGTCACATTTGAATCCAGGTCCTCCTGACGCTAGGCCTAGCACTCTATCCACTGAGCCACCAAACTTCCCAACACTTTATTTATGGAGGCAGCTGGGTGACTCAGTGGATTGAGAGCCAGGCTCAGAGAAGGAAGGTCCTGGGTTCAAATCTGACCTCAGACACTTCCTAGCTGTGTGACCCTGGGCAAGTCACTTAACCCCATGGCTTAGCTGTTACCACTCTTCTTCCTTGGAACCAATACACAGTACGGATTCTAAGACAGAAGGTAAGGGTTTTTAAAAAAACAAACATTTGTAAACAAGAAATAAATGGACTGTTCCCTAACATGATACAGAGAGTATCATTCTAAAACCTAAAGCTAGTATTAGCTACAATGGAGAAAACTAGACTGGGGTATAAAGCAAGGATGTTCTCTGAAATCAGTATTATTTTACATAGATCTAGAAATGCAAGCTTTAGTAATATGACAAGAAAAAGAAATGAAGGGACTAAGCATAGGCAAAGTAGAAGTAAAATTGTAACTTTTTTGAAGATGATGTGGAAAGAGAGCTTATCTCAAAGTTAAGAAGATCTGGGTTCAATTTCTGCCACTGACATGTCCTGGCAGAGTGACCCTGAGCAAATCACTTAAATTTCCAGAGCTCTAGGGAAATTCCAGAGAAGATGTTAACCTGCATCAGTAAAATGAGTCTCCTAATCTGGAGTTTTCTATAAGTTTTCTAGAAGGATGAAATCATAGGTTCGGCACCTACCCAGTCCCTATCTCCGTTTGAGTCTGCTTAGAGAATCCTAAAAGTTTAATTAGAAATTAATTGAGGGAGCAGCTGGGTGGCTCAGTGGATTGAGAGCCAGGCCTAGAAATGGGAGGTCCTGGGTTCAAGTTTGGTCTTAGATACTTCCTAGCTGTGTGACTCTGGGCAAGTCACTTAACCCCCATTGCCTAGCCCAGGGGTCAGCAACGTATGGCTCTCGAACCATATCTGGCTCTTTTGAGGGCCAGATATAGCTCTTTCTGCAGGAGCCATAAAGTCAATTTTTTTTCAGGCGCTGTTACAGGAGCGCGCACTGTGAGCACTGTACAGCTCTCACGAAATTACATTTTTAAAAATGTGGCGTTTATGGCTCTCACGGCCAAAAAGGTTCCCGACCCCTGGCCTAGCCCTTACCACTCATTAACCTGTGTGATCGTGGATAAGTCACTTAACCTATGTTTCCTCAGTTTCCTCAGCTGTAAAACTGAAACAACAAGGTTGTTGTAAAGATCAAGTGAAATATTTATTTTTTAAAAAGTGCTTAGCACAGTGCCTGGCATGTAGTACACATTATATAAATGCTTATTCTCCCCTTCCTTGTTGAGGTTAAGGGGTCACTCAAAAAATTGCTAAGGAAACTGAAAAGTAGTCTGGTAGAAATAAGGTTTAGACCAACATCTTATGCCACAAATCACAATGAACTCCAAAAGGACACATGATTAGTATCTAAGATCACATCATAAATTAGTGGAACAGAGGAGATATTTATCACACCTATAGAATAGGGAAGAATTTTTGACAAAACAAGGGATAGAAAGGATCATGGGAGATAAAATGGATATGTTTTAGAACATAAGTTTGAAATACTTTTGCAAAAACAAAATCAACAATTAGAATTAAAAGGGAAATAAGTTAATTGAGAAAAATCTTTACACATATATATATACATATGTGTATGTATATATATAAACAAGAGTCATTCACTCAACACATTTTTGTTAAGTAAAACCATATGCCAGATACTGTACTAAACATGTTAAAAAAAAAAAAAGACAGCCTCTGCACTCAAGAAGCTTACAATCTAATGAGGGAAGAGCACACATAAAAAGTAAGCTGAAAAGCCAGAATGAAGAGGGTCAAGGTCCCAGCTCAAGGGAATGATGGAGAAATTTGAAGAAATCCAAAAGCAATGAAGCTGGTAGGAAATGGAAAGAAAACTATGCTGAGTCCATTTCCTAAATAGAGGCCCTGGAACCCATGGTCCTGCCCTTAGTTAAGAAGGTCCAATCAGAGGAGCAGAGGGTACTGATGAGATGTGAATACTAGGCAAATTCAATTTTACAGGTATTGGAATTTCCCAGTGACGAATTTCTTGGGGAAGGAAAGCATAATGGATATGTCTAAAGATGTCTAAAAGCAGCATAACTAGTGGGAAATGAGAAAAGATTATGCTAAGCCCCTTTCTTAGAGTTCAAGACTCCTAGTTTTAGGCAGTTTTACTTTATTTTATTATTTTATTTTTATTCTAACATTTTCCTATGGTTACACGATTCATGTTTTCTCCCTCCCCTCATCCCTCTCCTCTCCTAGAGTTGACAAGCAATTCCACTAGGTTATACAATATATTATCACTCAAATCCATTTTCATATTATTCATTTTTTAAGAGTAATTCAGGCAGTTTTTTTTTATTTTTAAAAAATTTATTATTTATTTTTAACATGGTTACATGATTCATGCTCCTACTTTCCCCTTCAACCCCCCCCCCGCACCCCCCCACCCATGGCCGAATCGCATTTCCACTAGTTTTGTCATGTGTCCTTGATCAAGACCAATTTCCAAATTGTTGGT
>NW_025375367.1:0-1953 GCF_016433145.1 Gracilinanus agilis
CCCACCCCCCCCATGGCTGATGCACATTTCCACTGGTTTTAACATGTGTCATTGATCAAGACCTATTTTCAAATTGTTGATCGTTGCATTGGTGTGGTAGTTTCAAGTCTACATCCCCAATCATGTCTGCCTCAACCCATGTGTTCAAGCAGTTATTTTTCTTTTGTGTTTCCACTCCTGTAGTTCTTCCTCTGAATGTGGGTAGCGTTCTTTTCCATAAATCCCTCAGAATTGTCCTGGGTCATTGCATTGCTGCTGGTACAGAAGTCCATTACATTCTATTTTACCACAGTGTACTGGACTCTGTGTATAATTCTTTCTTTCTATAAACCTATCTAGCCTTCTATATATGTTGCTAAACACATAAGTACAAAGCATGAAACAATTTCAACTCTCAATGAGCACCCTTTCTAAAGAAGAATAAGGAAGCCAGACTACTTAATCTCTAAGGTCCTTTCTTCCTTAAATTTCTAAACCTATAAACCAAGTTAGTCATAAGAAGATTATACAGTTTTCCAGCTTCTGGATGAAATTAAATGAGCAATACATTTGGAAAACAGAATTATAGTTCTTTTTGGAATAACCAAATTAAATTACTTTAATGACTAAGAACACTATGCACCCAAGAGACTAACCCAGCTCAAAAGTTGATCAATAAAAGATGTAGGAGCTTCCGCTCTATAAAAGTAACACTACTTGAAATGCAGGCAATTCTATTTAACCATAAAAAAAATCTTGATTAATTTCACATTTCTTTGTCTGGCATTCAAGGCTCTCTGCATTCTCATACCACCCAATTTTTCATTAATTCTCACATAAGGTAAAGGGAAAAGTCCACAGAGTACCACAGTAAGGACATAGGAGGGGGAGCCATTCCTATGCATGCTGGGAAACCAATTATAACAAAAAGAGATGGCAAAAACTGTTCTTTTTCTCAGGAACTCAAGGGGAAAATAGGAGGTTTGTGATGGGATCTGATGGTCCAAAAGGAGAGGGGAAAAGGAACTCTTTTTAGCTCCATCAGTGTTGCTGATATTGGCATTTGGGGTTTTCCCAGAAGACGAAATATTTTTTCCCATTTAAATTCACATATGCTGCCCAGAAGTCCTTGGACTGCCTGGAATTTTTATTAAGAATTCCAGATATGGCCACAATAAATTTCAGATGCCGCAGCTTTAGCTCAATAATCTTGTTGCCATCTCAAAATTAAAATAGTGAGGACCACGCTTCTCCTATTTCCCTCAGAATTTCCTTTTCTATTCAGCTTGGTCACTTTGGAGAGCCATGGTATCATCTTGGTCAGCCAGAGTTATCTTGAATTTGACTTTTACCCTTCTTAGAAATGCTCTCCAAACCAATATTTCTCTGGATTGCCTTTTTCTTCATTACCATAGCCAAAGCTCTGGTTCACACACTGTTCACCTTAAACCTGAATGACCCAAAATTTCTCAAGTGGAGTGTCCCTCTGTGTTCTTTCTTCTCTTTTGTCTGTTGAAAATGTAGTTGTAAATGTGATTATCCTTCCTGGTCCCCTAAGCAAAGAATGCTCCTGGTCACAGTTCCCTGTAGCCAGTCATATTAAGCCATATTATTTTCAGTTGCCTCTTTTAACATTATCCCTTTTCATTTTATACCTTTTGTCTCAAATCATACCCCAAATTAAAGAGTTGATTTGATTAATAATTCACAAGAAAAAAAAAGGTAACAATTAAGTCTCTCATCACCTCTCACCTGGACTATTGCATTAGTCTCCTTCAGACTCACCCTTTTCCAACCCATATTCTACACAGTTGCCAAATTGATGATAATATATGTGATCATGTCATTCCCCTGGCTTCTTAGTGACTATGATAAAATACAAATTCTTCTCTGGCATTTAAATTCCTTAAAAATACGGTTCCAATCTTCCTTCCTTGCTTCCTTCTTTTCTTTTCTTTTCTTTTCTTTTCTTTT
>NW_025375368.1:0-1877 GCF_016433145.1 Gracilinanus agilis
CTATAAAGAAGTAGAAAAGTAATAAAAAAGACTGGTGGGGAAGGAAGCTATATAACGGAGAGAGATGGTGAGGGGTAGTTTAAAAGGCACTATATAAAAAGAGGAATCATTAAGAGATGAGGTGCTGTTAAGGGGAGTGACATGGAGTGAAAAGGTGGGGGGAAACTGACTAAAAGAAAAAAGTTGGAGGAGAGGATAAGAGGAAAGGCAGAGCCTAAGGAGGAAGTAAAAATGGAGGAAAATACACAGACAGTAATCATAACTGTAAATGTGAATGGGATGAACTCATCAATAAAAAGGAAGTGGACAGTAGAATAGATTAAAAATGAGAATCCTACCATATGTTGTCTATAAGAAAAACATTTGAGGCAGGTAGATATATACAGGGTGAAAGTAAAAGGGTAAAGCAGAATTTGCTGGGTTGCAACTGAGACAAAGAAGGCAGTAATCACAATTATGATCTCAGATAAAACTAAAGCAAAAACAGATCTCATTAAAAGAGATAAGGAAAGTAACTACATCTTGATGAAAGGCAGTATAAATAATGAAGAAATATCAATACTCAACATATATGCACCAAATGGTAGAGCAGTCAGAATTCTAAAGGAGAAACTAAATTAGTTTAAGGACAAAATAGGTAGTAAAACTATACTAGTGGGAGACCTTAACATCCTTCTATCAGAACTAAATAAATTGAACCAAAAATAAATAAGAAAGAATTAAGGAAAGTGAATGAAATATTAGAACCATAAGAGCTAATAGATATTTGGAGAAAAATAAATAGGAATAAAAAGGAATATATTGTCTTTTCAGCAGCACATGGCACATATAATAATAAAATATTATAAAAAGCAGAATATAATGAATGTAGTTTTTTTCTGACCATAATGCAATAAGAATCATAAATGATAAGGTATTGTAGAAAGGCAGATTTAAAACTAATTGGAAAATAAATAATTTGATTCTTCAAAACCGGTTGGCCAGAGAAGAAATCAAAGAAACAATTACTGATTTCATTTGAAGAGAATGACAATAACAATTTTCAAACTCTATCGGATGCAGCCAAAGCAGTTCTCAGGGGAAATTTTATATCCCTGATTGTATATATCAACAAATTAGAAAGGGAAAAGGACTATGAACTGGGCATACAACTTAAAAAACTAGAAAGAGAAGAAATTTAAAATCCCCAAATAAACACTAAATTGAAAATAATAAAAATCAAAAGAGAAATTAATAAAATTGAAATCAAAAGAACTATTGAACTAATAAATAAGGCTAGGAAGTGGTACTTTTAAAAAACAAATAAAATAGATAAAATACTGGTTAATCTAATAAAAAAGAAAGAAGAAAACCAAATTAATAATATCAAAGATGAAAAGGGCAAAGTCACCTCTAATGAAGAGGAAAATAAGGTAATTATTAAGAACTATTTTGCCCAGTTATGTGGCAATAAGTATGACCCTCTAGGTGAAATGAATGAATATTTACAAAAATATAAATTGCCGAGATTAACAGAGAGGAAATAGGATACTTAAACAATCCCACCTCAGAAAAATAAATTGAACAAGCCATTAAGGAACCTCCTAAGAAAAAAACCCATGGCCAATTGGATTCACAAGTGAATTCTATCAAACATTTAAAGAACAACTAATTCTAATACCATACAAATTATTTGACAAAATAAGCAAAAAAGGAGTTTTATGAAATTCCTTTTATGACATAAATTTACTACTGATTCCAAAGCCATGCAAACTAAAAACAGAGAAAGAAAACTCCTTAAAGACCATAGATGTAAAAATCTTATATGGAATACTAGCAAAAAGACTACAGGGAGTTCCGGGTTAAGATGGCAGCAGAGTAAGAAGCAGCTCTTAACC
>NW_025375369.1:0-3165 GCF_016433145.1 Gracilinanus agilis
ATATATATATATATATATATACATACATATATATATATATATATACAGAGAAAAAGAGTCAGAAAGGAGGAAGAGAAAGAGGAGGAAGGTGCTCTAGAACAGTGTTGGTGAAACTTTTAGAGATGAAATGCCCAAACTATGACCCTCACACCCATGTGAGCTGCCCCTTTACCCCAGACAGGGGAGGGAGGAAGTACTCCCACTGGCTGCTGAGCAGAGGGGTGGGTGATGTGAAAAATATCCTCAGCTACAGTGGGGAAAGGGAGGAGAACAGCCCCCTCTGGTACACATGCCACAGGTTTGCCAATATGGCTCTAGGAGAATGGAATGGTGTGAACAAAGACCAGGCAAGGAAAGGGAATTGGATGTTATTATGGAATAACCAATAGTCTGGTAGGACTAAAGTCCACAGGAAAATAGGAGAAGGTAAGTCTGGAGAGGTAGATAAGGTGCAAATCATGGAAGACTTTTAATATTTGTTCAGTGTTGATACAGAGTCTGAGACAGGATCACTCAAGAATCCCTGTTGGGGGATTGTAGGATATTAGAGTTGAAAGGAATCTTAGAGCAGTCCAAGACCCTCATTTTATAGATGAGGGTACCTATAGTGAGACGAAGCATCTTGACCAAAGTCACACAGTCAGTGAATAATGGAACCTAAGGTCTTCCAACTCTAGCTCTAGTCTTCTTTAGACTATACCTTATGGTCTCCCATATGGACCCATTTAAGCCCCATCCTAATCCTTCCTACAAGATCACATTTCTCCCTTAGAAGTTACCCAGATGGCATTTTCATCCCAGCTTGGAGGCTTATTCTTACTCCCTTAGGAGGCTGGGAGGGAAAGCAAAAGGGTGTTCCTAACTAAAGAAGTTGATGAGTTCAAGGCAATAAGCCCAGATGAAATACATCCTCTAGCAATGAAAAAAAAAATGGATGGATATAACTCCTGAGCCATTGTCTGTGATCTTGGAACAGTCTTAGGGAACAGAAGGCATGCTGCAGAACTGGAGAAAATCTAATATTGTCATTATTTTTTTTTAAAAAGCATTTTAAAAGGGGAAGCTCTTTGGAATTTATAAAATATAGGCCAAGATACTTGATTCTTGACAAAATTCTAGAATCTATTATTAAAGAGAAGGTTAGTAGACATTCAGAAAAGGAAGTAGTAATCACAAAAAGTCAGTGAAGTTTCGTTAATAACGCTTCGTGTATGGAATAAGTAGTAAGAGGAAAATAATATGTGCAATGACTTCAATAAGGTAAATGAAAACAACAGTGAAGGCAGACCAACTCTGACTTCTAATGGCCAGGGAACAGATGGAGAAAAATATTCCCCTTCTCTCAGTAGAGAAAAGACCGAGGACTACAGATACAGAATATTATCTATCCCATTAGTTAGAGTTCCTCCATTTCAGTTATATATTTTGTTTTTAATGCTAGAAGGGAGGATGTAGTGTTCCCAATCCACCCCACTGTGCTTTTAAGGTTGAAGTTAGAGTCTCCTCTAGTAGAATAAGTAAGTTCCAGGATAGAGATATGCAATAAGCAATTTTTAAAAAAGAAAGTAAAGAGGAAGATAATATAATATTAATTTAAAAAAATATAATGATAAAAATAAGAGGAATCAGTAGAACTTTAAACAAGTTGTATTAGGTTGATTCCATTTCTCTTTGATAAGATTACTAATGGAAATGCAATAGATACAAATGAACTGGCTTTTTCACAGTGTCTGTTAATATCTCTTATGCTATTTCTGTGGAAAAGAAGAAGAGATTTGGGCTGGATGATAGTAAAAAATTAGGTGAATTCAGAACTGGTTAAATGACCTGACCCAAAGAGCAGTCACAAAGAATTTGATGTCAGTGTGGAAGGAACATTTCTAGTGGAAGATTCCAGGAATCTGTGTTTGATCCTGTGTTACTTAATATTTTTATCAATTATTTGTGTGAAAGGATAGTTAGAAAAATTATCAGGTTTACAGATGACAGAAAGCTAGTAGGAATAGCTAAAACACTGGACAAGAATGCCTAAAACCATCTTGACTGACTAAAATAGAGGTTGTCATACTAAGGCTAGAGGACCAGCCTGCAGCCTGTTTTTGTGTGGTTCATAGGGTTTCCGTTGTATTTTTTTAAATGTCAAAACCACTCTTAGGGGGGCAGCTGGGTGGCTCAGTTGTTTGAGAGGCAGGCCTAGAGAAGAGGGAGTCTTAAATTCAAATCTGGTCTCAGACACTTCCTAGCTGTGTGACTCTGGGCGGGTCACTTAACCCTCATTGCCTAGCCCTTACTGCTCTTCCGCCTTGGACTCTTGATTCTAAGATGGAAGGTAAGGGTTTTAAAAAAACAAACACTCTTGGGTTCCTGATATACAAAAACAGGCAATAGGCCAGATGTGGCCAGTGGTTGTAGTTTGGCTACCCTTGGACTAGAAAATAGGTTTAAATCTAATGAGTTAAAATTTACTAGTAATAAATCTAAAGTTTTTCCTCTAGTGATAAAAGAAAAAGTCAACTTCCCAAGTACATGAAGTGGGAAGCTTGATTTTGCAACAAATCCACTGAAAAAGATCTGAGAGTTTTAGAGGACCACAAGTTTAATATGAGGGAACAATGTGATATGACAGCCAAAAACACTAATCATTTTTAGGTGCCATTGAGAGACAATTTTTTGGTTCAAGACTAGGCAAATGAATTCATGCCTCAGAATATTGCCCTGAACACACTATGCCAGAATATCATGTTCCATCCTTGCCACATTTAAGGAAGAAAATTGACAAGCTGGATAAGTGTTCAGATGTTGGCAACCCCAGGGTGAGGATAGTCCTTGAACTCATGCCATGGGAGGATTAATTGAAGGAACTAAAAGCATTTAACATGGAGAAGAATAGCTAACATTCATGTAGCACTTTAAGGTATACAAAGCACTTTACAAGAAAGCAGGTAGGGGGGCAGCTGGGTAGCTCAGTGGATTGAGAGTCAGGCCTAGAGACGGGAGGTCCTAGGTTCAAATGTAGCCTCAGACACTTCCTAGGTGTGTGACCCTGGGCAAGTCACTTGACCCCCATTGCCCACCCTTACCACTCTTCCACCTAGGAGCCAATACACAGAAGTTGAGGGTTTAAAAAGAAAGGAAGGAAGGAAGGAAGGAAGGAAGGAAGGAAGG
>NW_025375370.1:0-3118 GCF_016433145.1 Gracilinanus agilis
TGCAAACTGCAGAGGCTCTGGGGAGGGGCTCGGCTTCCTGGAGGAGGCGGCCCTCGGAGCCGAGCCTGGGAAAGCCCAGAAGAAGCGGAGCGGGCGTAGGAAAGGCGGGGGTGGTGGTAGTGAGGGGGGCGAGGGAGGCTCCCAGTCCAGCCCTGCCTCAGTTTCCCCCTCTGGAGTATGAGGGCATCCGGCTCGAACTTCCCTTGGGGAGCTAACGATCCTCCCATCTCGGGCCGGCCCCTTGCCCGCTGCCAGCCTCAGTTTCCCCATCCTTCCTCCTCTCCACGCCCAGCCCCCCGAGGGCCTACCGAGCCAGAAGTGCAGGCGGTAGAAGAAGCCCTGGCGGGGCCCGGCCGCGGTGTACAGCACCAGGTAGGCGTCCCCCACGAAGAAGCTGCCGTACTGCTCGGCCGGCACCGGCACCAGGTCCAGCTGCTCCACGCGCCACACCTGCAGGCCGGGCTGCTGGCCCGCCACCGCGAACTCCTTGTGGTACAGCTCGGGGGCCATGCTCGGGCGCTGTCGGTCGGTCCGTCTGTCCGTGTCCAGGAGGAGTGGAGAGAGGAGGCGGAGAGACTGGACGGACGGAACTGCGGAGCCCAGATTTATAGGGCGCCCAGAGCCCGGGGGCGGGGCCGCCCCGGCTCCACCCGCCCCTGCCCCCTCCCCGGGGCGGGGCTGGCCCAAGGACCCGGCTTTGCCCCTCTGGCCCCGAAGGCTGGATCACCCCTGGCTCCCCAGCCCCCGGCCCGGGCTCCTCCGGCCGCAGCACCCACGGGCGCCTCGGGGCCGCCTCTCCCCGCCCCCTCCCCCCCAGCTCGCCTCCAGAGCGGGCTCCGCCCGGGCTCCAGGTGTGCGCTGAGATGGCAAACAGGAGCAGCTCCCCTTCTCCCCGGGGCGGGGAGCCGAGCCCCTCTGTGGGGCGGTGCCAGGCTCACGGAGGGCACCAGGCGGAGGCTTCAGGAGCTCCGGCTCACTGCCCGATGGCCGGGTCTGCGAGGGCGGGAGCCTCCCGCCCACTAAAGCCTTTGGTTTGCCACAGCCACCCAGTGAATCCAAGCGTGCCCCCGCGGGTCTGCCTCAGTGCCCTCGCTTAGCAAGCTTCGGAGCTCCTGGGCACCTGGACACCCAGAGGGCTCTGCCCTTTCTGGCTGGGTGAGCCTGGGAAAGTCTTCTGGGAGCCTCAGCTTCCTCCTCTCTAAAATGGGTACAAACTAAGTGGCTGGGGGCTCCGAGACCAGCTTTGGCTCCCTCTATTAAGTCTGCTGGGGGAGGGGGGGGGCTGTCCTTATCCCCGCCAGCCCTGGGGTCCAATTTCCTGGAAAGAGCGCAGGCCTACCCTGGAAGGTTGTCTCCTATGGGACAAGCCTCTCACTTGTCCCCAAGGCCCGGGTGCCAGGAGCAGCAGGGCCCCTTCCCGGACTTCTCCAAGGAGCCCAGGCTGGCAGGGTGTCTCCTGGGGCCCCTCTCTGCAGAGGGAGGGCTGTTTGTGTGGGAGGTTTCACAGCTGACTAGCTTGTACCTGACTCCTGGCCTTGGTGGGTCTCTTGGGTCCCCCAGAGCCCTCCCTGGCTCTGCCCCAAAGGTGCCCCTGGCATTCAGGTTCCCTCTGGCCTGGCTGGCAGAGGGCTCTCCTTGCTCATGCCAAGAAAGGCCCCAGCCAGGAGCTGGGAGTGGGCATGGAGGACGGGCTCAGATTTCCCATCATCTGAGGCTTCTTCTCTTTGACCGATGCCAGGCGGTCCGGGAGCCAGCTCCACGCTCTGCTGGCACGCCCCAGCTGGCTCCAAACAAATGCTTTGGGGCAAGAATTTGCCGTAAAAACCAAAAAACCCATTGGTGCCAGCCTCTGGCTTTCCAGGCTACCCTCACAGAAGCCCAGGTGCCTGCCTTCACCTGGGTGGTGCTGGGCACCCCCGGCTACTGTCTGGGGAAAGTCTCCCAATGACACCTGGCGTAGACGATCAAACATGGAGGCATACAGGGCAGCCGGGGGTCCCCCAGAGTCAAGGAGACTCTCCTTCCTGTGGCCCCAGACTCTTCCTAGCTGAGAGACCCTGAGTGAGTCCCTTCACCCTGGTGCCTCCCTTTCCCCATCTGCAAAGCAAGCCGTCTGGTACCTGCCAAGAAGTCCCACGTGAAGTGGGAGGGACGTGGACACCCGGGGAGTAGAGGAGGCCAATTCTACTGAAATGCAGTGAGTTGGCATGTGTGTGTGCATACACGCAAACATGGACACATGTGTGGCACATAGGTGTGTAGATATAGACGCACACACACGCGCGCGCACACGCACACACCCCTCTGAGAAAGAAGGACCCATAAAGCCTCTCGGGAAGAAGGGAGAGTTCTGGGCTTTGGGCTCCGAATCTGAGCCCCGGCACGTGCGAGCAGGCGAGAGCTCAGGCTGAACGTCCACTCCAGGCCCGCCAAGAGGAACGGCGAGGCAAGGCTGGCGCCTCGGCCAGCTGAGGTTCGGGGTGGGATCAGGGGCCGCCAAGGGATGATAAAGGAGAGCCGGAGGGCAGGAGAGAGGCCGTTAGAGGAAGATGGGCCGGGCCGGGAGGACAGGCCGTGGCAGCCTGGGATCTCAGCCTCCCGGGATGGCGAGAGAACCTGAGGAAGGCCTCCAGGCCCCTGGATGGACCCACGGGGCACGCTTCAAGGGAAGAGCCCCAGGGTGGCCCAGTGGAGCAATGCTTTGGCCCAGAAGCCTGCAGCCCCCTGGAGCCTCGGGGGGGTCTCTTCCCCAGCGGCGGCCCCTCTCTTCTGTAGAAAGTCTGCCTTTCCCTCCTCTGGGAGACGGGTTCAGCTTGGTGCCAGCCAGAACGTCCTAAAGATGAGCGTTTGCCCAAAGGGGGATGAAGGGGCTGCCGCCAAGCCTCCCCCTCCTCGGACACCCCAAGCGAGGCCTGGACAACCCCCTCAGATACTTGCTTTGGTCCCAGTAGTACGAGGGGCCTCTGCCCGGACATGCCGGCCCTGAGAGGCTGGAGCTGCCCCGTGGGGCAAGCCTAGAGCTGGGAGTCAGGAGAGCTGGCCTTGGGGCTGAGGGAGGCAGAGCTGGGAGCTGCCAGCCCAAGGGATGGACCAACAATTCGTTTGCACCACCCCTCCC
>NW_025375371.1:0-6120 GCF_016433145.1 Gracilinanus agilis
TCTTCTTCTTCTTCTTCTTCTTCTTCTTCTTTCTTCTTCTTCTCTCCCCCTCTCTCTCCTCCCTTTTCTACTCTCTTGTCCCTATTTTCCTCTCCATACTCTCTTCCTTTGCTTCTTTGAATCAGGCTTAACAAGAGTACCTGTTCCCAAGTACCTATATTTCAGCACTACTGATAGACAACAGAGGTATGGAGATGGCTGCCTTTTGAAAAGGATGCTCTTGAACTGTTGAGGAAAGATGAGCAAGATGCTGAGAAGAGGAAATAAACACAGTTATCCTGGCCCTGGATCACACTGAAGCACGTGGGGATTTTTCAGATTAGGACAAATAAATATTCAATCCTGAGAAGACTCATTCCCGCTCTTAAAATTTTTGGTTGTCTGGGAAATGGAGATATAAGGAAATGGTTGATGTCGAGTGATCTTTTGAGATATTATAGCTAAGGCAGTTATTGTAAGCGTCAGTCACTTGGAGCCTTGTATTTCTCATCTCAGCTTCAAATAATTAAGTTTTAATTCCACCATTAATTTTTAAATGTCTGCACTGCTTATGTTTAAAACTTTTAGAGGGTACTTAGAAACTAATTCCTCCCCCTTGTGCAATCTAATGATGTTTGAGAGTTGTGAATCAGAATGGCTGAACACAAATGTAGGTAATTATTCTGCATGGTTAAATGATATATTTCTTTCCTGAGGGATAGACTCATTTCTGAATGTGCTCAGTTCCCATTAGAGTTAATGGAAGATATGTGCACACCAAAAGAAGAATGCAGCAAACAATAAGTGTGTAAAGACTGAATATTATTGGAAGCTGAAAACATAGATACAACCATGTTCTGAATTTATGTAACTGGTATACAGAGTCTAAATGTGGAATGGACAGAAGACATTTGGGTTAAGGAAATGTGGACCAAGCTCATGGGAATTAGAACCTTCTTATACTTTACATGGACCTTGTGGAAGAAGAAATGAATTGAATGTTGTTTGTAGCTCTCAGGGCCAAACTTAATCTTCTTCAGAGAAGAATGATGGTACACTCTACTTTGTAGAGTCACTAGTTAATAGAAATAGAAACATGTTCAAATCAACATAAGTCAAAACCACCACTATATTGCTATATATTTTTTAAAATCATGATTTTTAGAGCTATATAGTACTTGGTGAAATCCTTAGCCCAGAATTTAAGCTCTGGATTTACATGGATCCAATTCTGTCTTAGGGACTTCTCACAAATAACTCTCTTTGACTTATGCTCCCACCCAAAGTTTCTCCTGGGAATATCAGAAGATTGCCATGGCTAGGTCTCTATAGAACGGGTAAGAAGATCTTAGTTCCCAGGCAAGCTTTTAGCATAAAATACATCAAATATAGGACAAGCTTTTGTTAACTTGACAAAAAAACAAAACAAACAAAAACATAACAAGAATATAAAAAGGCAAAACTACCTTTTTCCTTCTCTAAGAGCCTTTCATTTCATCAGTTCTACAAACTTAATAGTCCTGCTCTGT
This sequence comes from Gracilinanus agilis, assembly GCF_016433145.1. Taxonomy (NCBI): domain Eukaryota; kingdom Metazoa; phylum Chordata; class Mammalia; order Didelphimorphia; family Didelphidae; genus Gracilinanus; species Gracilinanus agilis. The sequence continues at coordinate 1,509 of NW_025375371.1, forward strand.
GATTTCAGGGGTCTTGAAAAGGGAAATCACTAGGAGCTAGAGGATCAAGCAAGTCACTAATTAATACACAAAGTGCCACAGTATGCTATGCTGGTCTGTTTTTATAATTTTGAATGAAAGTGAACATATTTGTTAGCATCTTCAGAGGAAAAAAAACCAAGAGAAAAAAAAGCATTGCTTGTGCAGATCTTTGTGGTCTTGAGGTTTTTGCTCAATAGTGCAATGTTTTGGAGATAATGCCTCCTCCTTCTCCCTCATCCCACTCCACCTTCTGCACATCAACTTTTTCCATCTTGTTGCTTTTAAATGCACATATGTATCTGGGCACTTGTTGAGTGAGGGTGTCTGACTGGACTGAAAGTCAGGAGACTTGAGGTTCTGGCTTGAGCCCTGCCACTAAGTAGATGCTTGACGTTGGGTAAATCCTAGAAGTGGGGTAGTAGCAAGGGAGGAACACAAGACTTGGAACCAGAGAATATGAACTTGAATTTTAGCTCTGCCACTTACTAAGCAGAGTGAATCTAGGTAAGTCATTTACCTTTTCTGATACTTTGGCAGAAATAATAATACATATATATTACCTATGCTATAGAACTGAGTAGAGTGCTTTGTAAAATATTACATACATGTGAATTGTTTTTCCATCTGTAAATGGAGATGTTTAACTGGTTTGTCGCCAATGAAAAGATAGACCTAAATTTCCTCATTCTCTCTCTGGGGCCAAAATTGATCTAATTTCCTATCTAGTTATAAAATTCTCTGAACTTTAACAATAATGCCACAATTTGAGAAATGTTCTTTCTCTTCTGGAAAGCGCATGTGAAAGGGAAAGATTTGACCTATATTTCTTTTATATATCTAACCCTAAGCAAACAAAGTAAACAGAATGATAAGGGAACTGTTTAATCTACTTAAAGGAACAAGTAGTTTTCATGCATCTTAGAACCATTTGTTTCCTTAAAAACAATTTATTTGCTAATTTTAGACCATCCTTGTCTCTTCACTAAAGCAAGTCAGGAAAGATTTTTGCTTGACAGTATTTAGGTTAGTTTAATTCCTATTTCTGCATTTACTTCAAAGAAATTAAAGCATATTTACAAATTACTCGGAGGATCAGACTTCTCACTACATGAAGCCCATTGCCCTTTTTGAAGTTGATGAATCCAAATGAGTGGAGTTCAAGACTCTAAAAAGAAGCTTATAATTTATTTGTGGTAGACAAGGGGACACTGCCATAGAAGGGACATTTTGTGATCTAGGTGAAGCCCATCACGTGTCATTCTAGCCTCTCAGCTCAAATGAAACTTGGTCTACGTGACTCACAATTCTGAGAAGGTTCACTGCCTGCTGGCTGTCATTAGCTGCCGCTGGAGCTCAGGTCAATGTGACAGAGGATGCTGGGTTTGTAGGTTTCACTGTTACACGTTTGCTTCTGGAGGTTCTTGGCTTCATGCCAACTTAGAGGGCTCAGAGTTAAAGCTTTCCCATTGGTTGTGGGTGAGGAGGGGGTGTAGTGGGGGGAAGGTGAGGCTGCAGCTTCATCATTGTCCGATAGTTCCACAGGTTTTCTTCCAGTGACTTTGTTCCGGGGAAGATTTTTTGTGTTCCAGCCTCACCCCAGTTCTTGCCACGTGCCACATGTGGCTTCAGACAGAGAAGATTTTATTTTAGGATTTTCATCACATGCAGCTCAGATAAATTAATGAGTTCTCTATAGGGGCAAATTTCTTGGAGAGATTTGTTACTAAGCACCAGTAACACATGTCTCTCCTCTGGTTGGGATGTTAACTTGATTAAATGTTGGTCATCTCATCTCAGGCAAACGTGACAGAGAGGTCTTGCTAGAGAGGGTGCCTTGTGCAGAGAATAAAATGTGATTGATCTGGCTAGCTTCCCCTGCTCTAATTTCATGGAGGAGTTAACAGGTGCTCAAAGGCCCTCAGAGGGTTTCTTCTGGTTCATGCAGATTCAAAAGATTGAAAATCGATGGTTTCACAGGTACATGCTCAAATTAACCGGTTTTTACTGAGTGCCAATTATATGCTCAGCATAGTATTAAGCATTAGGGAAGAGAAAAGAATTAAGGAGACAGATAAAGACCCTGCCTTCATAAGGCTTGTGATCTTGTTGGAGTGACTTAGACATAATGTAAATTAAGAAAATGCAAATGTATATCATTGTGTATAGTCTCACACTGCTATTTAAGCACCCAAATGGGAGGGATTGACAAGGAATTGTTGCTTCTGCAATTCTGAACAAGGAGAGATAAATTAGGACTAAAGAAATAAATCAAGGAAGTCTAAGTCCTCACAAAGGAATAGGTTTTGGATAAACAGAGAGCAGAAAGGGGGCATAACAGGTAGGGGGCACAGCATGAATCAAAGCAGAGGTAAAAATGAGCATGGTGTGTGCTAGGGATCATGAGACTAGCCAACCTATCTTTCTAGTTTTATTGTCTATTGTTCCCTGCCTGGCATTCTGTGAGCCAATCAAACTGGACGTCTTTCCTTCAAATGAAGCAATACATCTTCCATTCCTGTGCCTTTGAGTTGACTTGAAATCTCGTGTTTGGAATACAGTCCACTCAGAGAATCCCTCTCTTCCTTCAAGACACATTTGAAGCACAACCTTCTCTATGTGTAGTTTTTCTTAATTCCCTCAGTTATTAGTGCCTTTCCCCTCAAATTTCCTAATATTCAACTGCTACATGTTTGTTCTCTTTATAGTTTTATGTGCGTACTTGCTGTCTCCTCCTTTCAAGGATAAGCTCCTTGAGGGTAAAGGTTATTTCATCATTTGTACTTTTAAAAAATTATAATAAATTTTTGTTTTTTTCTGGATTACACATCAATATAATTTTTTAATATTTATGTTCTGATGTTTTGCAGACCATGTTCTCTTTCTTCCTCTCATCCTTCCCTCTTTCCCCCTTCCCCAGAAAGGCAAGCAATATGATTTAGGTTTGTTACAGGAAATTAGCAAAGTGAAGGTGACTGACAGGCAGGAAAATACAAATTCCAGAACTTTGGGAGAGTAGTTGGCTAAGAGTCAGTTACTCCCTGGACTTTCCGTTGGATGGGGATATCTGGATTTTTTCTGTGTATCCTGGCTTGGTGAAATCAACAATCATCAAGAGTCACTAGCTGGAATTAGGTTGAGTGATAGGTGAGATGCACAGTGGTGGACACTGGTGTCAAAATCCTTACTCCCTCTCCAAATTGGATTTGACTGGCTGTTACCAACTGGATTCCTGAACGACCCCTGTTTGAGGACATAGACATGAGAACCCAATCTGTTCAGCTGGACCTGTTCACCTTCCAGTTTTCCTTTATTTAAGTGTATCTACATAGGAACTCTGGTTAAGCTCGAGTTAGGCAGCTGGGGGATTTTTAGTGTGGTCAGTGTAGAGACACCTTGTTGGACCTTGGGGGAGGGAATGCAAGTTCTGGTTAAGTTAGTTAATCCCACTCCCTTCCTTACCTGTCCCTGCTTGTTAAATAAACCATGTTATGTGACCTATCAGCTTCCCCTTGTGATTTGGTCCATTACCATCAGTTAAGAACCCAGATTGATACCCCAGTTAGATACCCTATTGATACTTCATTTATACTATTCTACAACCCCCTTATATATTTATTGTTCAGGTTGTACATATATTATCATATAATACATATTTCCATGTTTGTTATGTTGTGAAAGAAGACACATATTGCTTATACCAGAGAAAAACTCATAGAGGAAATAAAGAACGACATGTTTCAATTTGCATTCGGACTCTGTTTTTTCTATGGTGGCGGATATCCTTTTTGTCATGAGTCTCTTGGAGTTGTCCTGGATTCTTGCCTTGTTGATCAAAGTTAAGTCATTCACAGGTGATCATCATACATTATTGTTGTTACTATGTACAATGTTCTCCTTGTTCTGCGCACTTCCCTCTGCATCACTTCATGTAAGTCTTTCCAAGGTTTTTTGTGATCATCTTGTTTGTTCTTATGGAACAATAGCATTCCATTACAACAATATACCACATATATGAATGCATATGCACATATGTACACATGTATGTATATATAAAATACACACATATGAATATTCAGTCTTTCACCGAATGATGGACATGCCTTCAAGTTCCAGTTCTTTGCCATCACAAAAAGAGATTCTATAAATATTTTTGTACAGATAGGTTCTTTTTCCCTGTCTTTAATCTCTTTGGGCCCTATTAGTGGTATTGCTGGGTCAAAGGGTATGCACAGTTTTATGGCCCTTTGGGCATGGTTCCAGATTGTTCTCCAGAATGGTTGTATCAGTAGCAGCTTCACTAGCAGTGTATTAGTGTCCCAATTTTTCCAACATTCCCTCTAACATTTGTCATTTTCTGTTTTTGTCATATTAGTCAGTCTGATGGGTATGACGTGGTACCTCAGAGTTGTTTTATTTTGCATTTCTCGAATTAATAATGATTTGAAGCATTTTTTCATATGACTAGAGATAGCTTTAATTTCTTCATCTGAGAATTGCCTATTGTTGTGTGGAGATGCAAAGCATGGAATCCCTGCAAAGGTACAGGGATAGCCTCACCCAGAATTCCAGGGGACCCCCCTGGAGAACTTTG
>NW_025375372.1:0-7028 GCF_016433145.1 Gracilinanus agilis
TTATATAATATAATTATATAACAATATATAATGTATTATAAAAATACTAGTATCATTTCCGATGGATTCCTCCCTGTACATCCCTCAGAACCTCCCCATGTAGCAAATGAATGGATTAAAGCAAAACAAGTCATCTCGACTGACCAGGTATCAAAGTACTGACCTAGAACCCACCAACTCTCCCCATCGAGGGTCTGGTATTGAGAGTAATATGTAACTGCCCAATCCCAGGACTGTGAATGTGCTACCCCTAGAAGGCAGGACGATTAACCCTAAAATTTATTTTTATTTATTTTTAATTTTTTTTAATTTTTAAAATTTTAAAATTTTTTAAAAATTTAAATTAAAAATAAAATCAACCCTAAAAACAAACAAACCCTAAAAAGGGTGCTGATAAGATAAGATAGGCAGATGTTTTCACAAGGATGGATTCAGTTTGGTTTAAGGCCACACAACCCACATTGAGACTCTGGCTAGTCAAGAAATCCCCCTAGTTTGCTCATGATTCTGCTTCCATTAGATTGTGAACTCCCAGAGGGCAAGAGGCTGACTTTTGACTTTCTTATCCTCTGTGCTTAACAAAAGCACATAGCAGGCACTTGATAAATGTTTGACAGGCGACTCAATAGTCCTGAACTTTCAAGAAAGGAGTCACAGTTGCAGTTTTCGAATTCCTCCTGTTTCCAGGGCTTCTTTCCCAATCTCCTGAAATAAATTGCTCCTAAATCATGCTTTCCTTCTTCCTTAAACTTCACCCAATTTATTTTCCCACTTCAATGCTTCAGTCATTTGGAGTTGTTTCTGACTCTCCGAGATCCCACTTGGGGTTTCCTTAGCAAAGACCCTAGAGTGGTTGGTTGACTACTTGCTCCTTCTGTGCATTGTGCAGATGAGGAAACGGAGGCAAACAGGGCTCAGTGACTCCTGGCGGGTCACACCGCTAGTGTCTAAAAGCCCGATTTTTGGGGAAGATGAGTTTTCTAAAACTCTCAATCTGGCTCTTTGAGAACCTTTCTATTTCCTATACTTTTCAAGGAGTCAGTATATCTTCAAAACACAGATGACTAAAAACAAGAGAAAAATGACTTCCTTCTGAGTCTTCAGTCCCAGTAAGTCTCCACTCTAGGGAGCAAGGCGGCATAATGAATAGAACACTGGGCGTAGAGTCAGGAAGACCTGCGTTCAAATTTGGCCTCAGACATTTACTAGCCTCATGACCCCACACAAGTCTCTAAATCCTGTTGGCCTCAGTTTCCTCATCTGTAAAATGAGCCGGAGAAGGAAACGGCAAACCACTCCAGTATCTCTGCCAAGAAAACCCCAATGGGGTCATGAGGAGTCAGACACAACTAAACAATACACGAGTCTCCACTCCAAGCAGATGAATAAGGCTGGTGGTCAGTGGCAGCAGGAAGGGTTCAACACTGACCACAAAAGCCAAGTAAGAGAGATGGCTAGATGGAGCCCGATAGTAGGGCAACCGATGCAGCTTTGCTTCTTTTCTGTCTCAGAAGCCCACCCAATCCTTAGGATGCCCAGATCGCTTAACAAAACCATTTTAGAGAGTCTCCCCTTCAGGGCCACGCAGAACGGCACAGGCGGCTGGGAAGGTTGGGGTTACAATACTATCACATTTGAATCAGGACTACATCTCCCAGAATTCCTTTCATCTCCCAGAACCTTTCCTTTCCCTGAGCCTCCGCATTTGCTTGCTCCTGGTTTGTTTATGAATTCTGTGACTCCTCCCTCTCATGCTCTTCTTTCCTGTGCACGGCTGGATTAGGTTTTTTTTTTTTTTTTACTTTCGTTATTATTAATTAAACTTTTAAAATATAATATTTAGTTATTGTATATTCATCTTTACATTAAGGAGTGGCCAGGTCGGAAATGGAGCAGGTCAAGATTTCCATTCCCATAAGTGGTAAAGGTCAAGCCTTTGAGAGGTCATAGCACAGGAAGAAATAGGGAGAACTAGTGAAAAAAAAAAAAAAAAAGCCTGTCCCCCTCACTTGGCCCAGGTACTCACTTGGTCGAAGCAGTGGACTGTATTCCACCATTGGATGTCAGGGTCCAGTACTTGCCAGTATGGGTCCGGAAAGCACACTTCTTGGTGTCCCTATTGATCTCTAGTTGGAACGTTTCTTGGTCACTCTCTTCATCCTGATTGGCGGAGAGGTCCATTCCTGCGGAAGGACAAAAAAAGAGTAAGATCCTCTTGGACAAATGCCATTTCCCTAATCTAGCTGAACCCAAATCAATCCATAGTCACACCCCTGAGGGGACAGAGAGAGGCGGATGGTAGGATTAGCCAAGACCAAACAAAACAAAATGGCGGCTCCCACGCTAATCACAGAAAGGTTCTATCAACAGGTACAATACCGGTGCCATGAATTCTAACCATACTTCCGTCACAGGGATATGCTGCTACCCATGGCTAAAAACTCTTCAAACCCATTCTGCCCAAATTAATTTACTTATTTAATGCCATACCCATCAAACTAACAAGAAACTTTTTTACTGAATTAGAAAAAACTATTACAAAGTTCGTTTGGAAGAACAAAAGATCAAGAATATCAAGGGAAATAATAAAAAAATGTGAAGGAAGGGGGCCTAGTAGTACTAGATATTAAACTGTACTATAAAGCAGCAGTCATCAAAACGGTATGGTACTGGCTAAAAGGCAGAAGGGAGGTTCAGTGGAATAGACTTGGAGTAAGTGATGTCAGCAAGTATGGTAAACCCAAAGAGCCCAACTTTTGGGACAAAAATCTACTATTTGACAAAAACTGCTGGGAGAATTGGAAAAATTGGGAAAATAAGAAAACAATATGGGAGAGATTAGGTTTAGATCAACATCTCACACCCTATACCAAGATAAATTCAGAATGGGTGAATGACTTAAATATAAAGAAGGAAACTATAAGTAAATTAGGTGAACACAGAATAGTATACCTGTCAGATCTCTGAGAAAGGAAAGATTTTAAAAACAAGCAAGAGATAGAAAAATTACAAAATGCAAAATAGATAATTTTGATATTAAATTAAAAAGGTTTTGTGCAAACAAAAACAATGCAACCAAACTCAGAAGGGAAACAACTGGGAAAAAATCTTTATAACAAAAAACTGACATATAGCTTATGTGTAATAGCTTGTTGAACTATAATGTAGCTATACTAATTTAAAGTTATAACTGATAACTTAAGGCTACATGAAAGACCTTTGGGAGGAGGCAGCTGGGTGGCTCAGTGGATTGAGAGCCAGGCGTAGAGATGGGAGGGTCCTGGGTTCCAATCTGGCCTCAGATACTTCCTAGATGTGTGACCCTGGGCAAGTCACTTAACCCTATGGCCTAGCCCTGACTGCTTTTGTTTCAGAACCAATACTCAGAATTGATTCTAAGACTGAAAATAAGAGTTAAAAAAAAAAAAGGGCCTTTGGGATACCTTGTATATAGATGGGTAAAGTTTGGGTTTAAATAAAAGAGGCTACATAGTACAGAAATAACACTAGCTTTATTTTTTTTATTTAAATATATTTTTTTTTAAGAAAAATTTTCCATGGAGTAACACTAGCTTTAAAGAATCTGGGTCCAAATGCCACCTCTGTGACTCCCTTAATCCCTCAGGCTAGATATAACCCTCCTTGGGCCTCAGTTTCCTCATCTGTAAAATGAGAAGGGTCTGACCCAGATGGCTTCGAGGGCCATCTGACGACCAATTAAGTCTCACCAAGGCTAATGAAGATATTATTCCTGACCAAAATGATCCTTGTATTCCAAGAGTCAGTTGACAGAAAGGGAGGAGTAGCTCAGCACTATTGGTTGAGTTTCCTACCCAGTTGCACTCCTTTGGACCCCCCTCTGCAATCATGACCCTCCAAGAACGTCAGCATCAGAAACTGCATCATCCTGCAAACTGTATCAGCCTTGGAATTCACACTACATCAGTATACTCTGCCCCTGTTTGGAGGGTGGAGGAATGAGCTCTCTTTAAAACCTGCACTTAAGGGGAAAGAGTTGGCCAACCAATTCATCATTTCCCATCTGGCTACATTACTTTGGACTTATGGCACACCCCCATCCCTTAGTACACAGCAGGCACTTAATAAATGTTTATTGACTGACTATTCATTTGAGGAAGGTTGGATAGAGTAGAGTGGAGAATAACTTTAGGAGGAAAAAAATTCAAGCTTTGAAGTTGTGGCTAGTACAATACGAAAGACTTCTGGTCAGAAGGATGAAAGGGATGATGAGTTCTGGAACAGACCTAACCTGTCGACAAAGAGAGGATTTCAACTCCCCTGACATATTCTGAAGATCTTTCTGGGCCAAAAGCAGATCAGCAGAGAAATCCATTTTGCTTTAACAATTTAGAAAACAAAGTAAAAGCACCAAGGATACTTTTTATTTTAGACCAGATTCTAACTAGCTGCATTTTTTTTTAAACCCTTAACTTCTGTGTATTGACTTATAGGTGTAAGAGTGGTAAGGGTAGGCAATGGGGGTCAAGTGACTTGCCCAGGGTCACACAGCTGGGAAATGTCTGAGGTCAGTTTTGAACCTAGGACCTCCCGTCTCTAGGCCTGGCTCTCAATCCACTGAGCTACCCAGCTGCCCCCACTAGCTGCATTTTTTAAAGAAAGTGGCCATTCCTGCCCTAGCACAAATGGAAAACTAGTCATAGAATGATTTCAGGAGAAAAGAGATTTCAAAGTAAGAAGAGGAGAGATAGCGAGTTTATTATATCCCTCTAGAGAACTGATGTTAAGAAGGAGAGGAAGCTCAGTCAAAAGCAGAGGCACAAGCTATTCCTATAAAGGGAAAGAGGGATCTAAAGGGATCTCTGTAGCTGAGCAGGGTAGCATATACTCGAATCCCTCCCTTCGGGGAGGCCGAGGCTGCTGGATAGTTGAGCTGGGAAGTTCTGAACCTTGTTAGGCTAAGTCAATCAGAGCTCTGTACTAAGCCTGGTGCCAAGATGGGAGCAGAGAGGGAAGAGAACAACCAGTTTCAATGTGAGATGGAGGGGAAGGGGGTAAGAGAAGGAAGGTGGGAGAGGAGAGAGGGAAAGAGGTGAGAGAAAGAGAAAGAGACTAAAGGGACAAGTAACTGATAATTGTTTTGTTTTTAAGATGAATAAGGTGGGAACAGCTAGGTTCCTCAGTAGCTAAAAAGTCAAGCCTAAAGAGAGGCAGGAGGTCCTGGATTCAAATGTGACCTCAGACACTTCCTAGCTGTGTGACCCTGGGCAAGTCACTTAACCCTATTGCCCAGCCTCTGCTGCCCTTCTGCTTAGAATCAATATATAGTATTAATTCTGAGACAGAATGTGAGTATTTTTTAAAAATGCGTTAAAAACAAACCTATTAATAGGGGTAAGAAGAATTATTATCAGGAGTGGAGCTGGAAAGACAGTATGTGTAGGAAATAATACTAGATGTAGACCCAAGAGAGAAGCTGGGTCTGGATTGTCCCCCATGCCAGCGCCTCTTAGTAAAGGAGATTACTGATGACCTGTACCTTCCAGAGCTGCGGTGAGGATCAGATAGGAACTATGCTAAATGCTTGGTAAGCCTGAGGTTTGTTATCTCCATCCAACCTTATTACAAAAGCTCAGAGTGAGCGAACCAGGGTTGGCGATGACCACGCATGATAACCAAAAGCATAATATTTGAGCAAGAAGACCCAAGACAAGGCAAAGGGAAACGGATGGGTCAATGACGATGGACAGAAAGCAGAGCTCCTACGTTCTTACCACACGCTTGGGACTGGCGAGGATCCCAGGGAGAAGGGAAAAGCTGCCTTTGGAAAGAGATCCACAAAAATGATTAGTGGGAATTTGAGACCCAATGAAATGAAGGCAACGGTAAGAGACTGTCTTGTTCCCCCTCAATCAGTTCAAGTAACCCCAAACTACTTCCTAAGGGCACGGAGAGTTCAGGGATGTGATCGAATTTAAAAACACTCTCAAAGAACAGAAGTTCTGAGTTTGTTTGTCTTTTAAAGAAAGAGAGCTGAATCATTCCATTTTTGATGAGCTTTACTCGAGTCCTACACCAAAAATCTAGAACATTTTAAGAAGCATTTAGATTACTGTCATCATTTAGACCAAGGTAGCTAATGGCTCAGTGGATGGAGCACTGGGCCAGGAGTCAGGAAGATCTGAGTTGAAATCCAGCAGCAGACCCGGTCTAGCTGTGTGACCTTGGGCAAGTCACTTAACCTCTGAACTACTGGAGAAGGAAATAGCAAACCACTCCAGTATCTTTGACAAGAAAATCCTATGGATAGGTATGGTCCAATGGGGCCATGAAGAGTTGGACACAAGTGATCAACAACAATCATTCAGAATGGGAAGCATGGATCATTGAGCCCAGCATCGGTTCTTCCAAATAAGTCATGCCAACCTCTCTTTATTTAATTTGTATCAACAGGATTACTAGGTTTATAATCAGGAGAGTGACATAGAAATAGGATACTTACATTGCAGCAAGGCAAAAATCAGACTAAGGCTGCGGGATCCCATTTCTCTACAAAATGTAGTCAAATGGGCTTGCTTCTGCCAAATGGCTTCGCATCGACTTAGGAAAAAAAGGTTTTTAAGTATTTGTCTTTGCATTACCTTCTTTTCTGAATCCTCTCTCCCTTAAGAAAGTATCTCTTATAAAAGTTGGGGGCGGGGTTCAAGAAAGATAACTAACTCTAGCAGAATTATATGTTTTTCAAAAATTGGTTTTGATTTCATTCTTCTAGCAATTATTTCCAGATATACATCTCTCTCTACCCTCCTTCAAAGGAACCCATTCATGAAAAAGGCATACAAGAGGCAGCTAGGTGGATAGAGCTCTAGCCTGGCCTGGAGTCAGGAGGACCTGGGTTCAAATCTGACCTCAGACTCTTCCCAACTGTGTGAGCCTGGGCAAATTACTTAACCTTGACTGCTTAATCCTCGCCTCTCTTCTGTCTTAGAATTAATACTAGGGCGGGCAGAAGAAAGGAAGGAAGGAAGGAAGGAAGGAAGGAAGGAAGG
>NW_025375373.1:0-8726 GCF_016433145.1 Gracilinanus agilis
AGAGAGAGAGAGAGAGAGAGAATAGGCTTATAGGCACCTTTCCTAGCTAGAATGTAAAATCCTTGAGAGCAGGAAGGGTATTATCTTGTCTTATTCCTGACCAGAATATAATACATGCTAGATGAGTGAGTGTGTTGAATTCCATGGCCTCAAGATCTCTTCCACCTTGGAGATTCTTGTACTGTGATGAGATGAAGTAGAGGAAAGAGCCAGCCCCCAACCCTTTTTTTCCCCAGAAGCCTGGTCTGTGAGCTAGTTTTCACATTCTATCAGTGCTCATAATAGCTTTGTTCAACTGGAAGCAGGAAATGAATAGAGAATGTGAATTTAGCAGGCAAGGAATAAATTGTTTGAGAAAAGCTTTGATCTCCCTTCCCAATGAGGAATCTAGCCACTTGATGCTCTTGTCAATAGTATTTCTCAGGAAAGAAATACAATAAAAGGTGTTTATACTTAGAGGTTCACACTGAAAACTAGATAGAATTAACACAGAGGATGTAATTATATGACATAGAAAATCCCGATATTTTAGTTTTACAAATTATATTAGATTTCTATAGCATTTTACATGTATATTTATTTCCTCACTTTAAATAGTATCTTTCTGTGAGGAACTGAGATTAAATTGCAGCCAGGGAAATTTACAGTAACAATGAGGTAGCATTTCTTATTGCATGTGTTGTGAGACTAAAACAGGCATTATGAAGGGCAGAAGTGAAATCCCTTTTCCAGAGCTGCATGAAATTAGACCACACCATCATTTGTATCAGATGAACAGACAATTGTTCCTGCCCCAAAACAAGGGCATGGGTTAGATAAATTTTAGACAGACATATGAAAAAGAAAAAAGAGGCAAACAATGGCACAATTTTAGGGATAGAAGAGATTAGAGGACAAAGAGAGTAGCATCTCACTTAAAATCTTAATGCATATTGATGGGATTGGGTGGGACAAATTTCAAGCACAATATAGTGCCAGCAGTCTCTGGCTCTCCCACAAACCCCAAGACCATAGGACATATGAACTATGCAATCTTTTCTGGGCAAAACAGTACGTGAAAAAATATCATGCAGATAAAACAAGGAGCTACTTATATGGCTAGAACTATACTCCCACCTTACTAGAGAAGATGAACCACAGAAAGGCCTGAACTTAAAACCCTCATGTGGCAATGTATTACAATTATTTTTCTCTGTATCCAATTGTTTTATAAGGTCCAAAAGATACAGAGCTCATTTTGAGAAGGTAACCATTTCCCACCCCAACCTTGCCTCAAAGAAGATTTAATCATGGTTATTCAGATGATGAGTGCCAAAGGCTGGCAGATTCATCAATTAATCAACAAGAACCTATTATGTGCCAAATGCTGAGCTAGGTGATAAGGATAGAAATTCCAAGAATGAAAAGATTCTTACATGGAACAAAAATTCTAAATAAATACATATAGAGAGAGAATAAGTCAAATTGATAAGCATTTATAAAGCACTTTCTGCATGCCAGATACTTTGCTAAACTCTGGGAATACAAATACAGATAGTCCCTGTCCTTAAAGAGCTTAAAGTCTAGGGGAAGATACATAAAAGGAAGCTGAAAAATAAAGAGTGAGGCTGGAGGGTCTATGGAGAAAGTACTCACACAGGGGCATGTAAGAGAAAATTTGGAAAGTAAGGAATGGAGCCTGAAAAGATTTTTCTTTTTTGCTGGCATTTTCCTTTAAATGGAGGTTCTGGAAGGAATCATCCAATAAGACAAAAGGTCAAAATGATTTTTAGGGTGAGAAGGCCAGAAGTAGACCAAAATTCCAGGTGAGGATTATATATGTTAGAGAAAACCTAGAAAACAAAGAGTGAAGTACTGAGAGGAATGAAGCCTGAACCCATGAGTTTTTTGTACGTTGATTTTTCTGTGGGGAATTCCCATGTGGGGAAACTCCCTCTATCAATTCAGTGTGATACCTTCTCTGAAACTTATAGTCTTATAGAATTACCTTGAGCGTTGATAGGTTAAATAACTTACTCAGGGTCAAATAACCAAAATATGTCTTTATATAACAATAGCTAGATTTTATGGAATATAAGTAAGTTTTGAAAGAGTCAATATCATTAAGTAATAATAAATTCAAGGTAGTCAAATTTAGTATAGTTGAGGGGTGCGGAGAGAACTAGCAATAGGAAATTTCAAGGTTTCTTGAGGAGTGACCTAGTCAAATCTGCACTTAAGAAAAATCGCTTCAGCAACTGTGCAGAGGAGGCAATGAGACAAAAGGAGGCATTTTTCGTAATGCAAGTGAGAGGGGATGAGTTCAAGTGGTTATTCTGTGAGGAGGGAGAAAGGATTTGATGAGAGATATGTGGAGATAGAAACAGCAAAATTTGGCAATTGGTTGAGTAAATGGGAGGAAAAGAGAGAAAGGAGTCCAGAAAAACACAAATCTAAGAGATGAAAAATGTCTTGTACCATTAATGGAATTAGGAAAATTTGAAAAATGAGTGAATTTTAAATGAAAGATAGTAAGTTGTTTTGAACATATTGAGCTTAAATTATCCCTTGCATATCCAGGTCAAAATATCTAATGGGCAGAAAATGAAGCAGAACTGAAGCTCAAAGGAGAAATGAGTCTGGATAAGTGGATCTGTGAGTGATTTGCATAGAGATAATTATTAAGCACATGAAAATTATTGACATTATTAAGAAAGGGAATATAGGGAGAAAAAGAGGGCTCAGGAACAAGATGGAGAACATGATATAGATAATGAGCCAGCAAAAGAAATTGAGGGCTACATTAAAAAAGCAGGATCAGAACATGGAGACAATAGTAACAAGAAACCCTAGAGAGCAGAGAATAACCTGGAGAGGATGTCGAAGTGTTAAATTTAGCAGAAAAGTCATCAGCAACTTTGGAGGGAAAGTTTTAGTTGAGTGAAGTTGGTTCACTTCAAACTTTTTTTTTTTGAAGTGGTCTAAAGGCAAAATGAAAAGGAGTATAGAGTGAATGAGGAGAAAAAAATTTGAGGGAGAAGGACACTATCATCTTGAGAAAGTCTGGACGAGCTTTTGAAGACAACTTCTAATCTAGTGGATAGCAATATGCCTTGTAATAGCCTATTTAAAACAAAAGAAGACAAAATAAGTGAACTGCCTTATTCCTTGGGTATTATCATTAATAATGTAGGATAACGAGCAAAAAAAAGAAGCAAGGATGGCTTCTTTGATCTTTCTATGCTCCCAAATTTCCCTAACATAAAAATATTGAGTATAAATGAATTGTTGCTGTCTCTGTAAAAAAAAAAACACGTTAAGAAATATAATGAGGTAACTATCTAATAAATTAACACCAGAGAAAACCATTCCTTAAACCATAACCTGTACATTTAGTATAACCTCTCCCACTCTGCCAACAAGGTAAATCCTGACCTATGAATTTATGCTATGGAATTCACCAAGCAAATTCCTTGCTACTGCTGTAATCTTTGTCACATACCCTGTCCCTTCAACCCTCCATTCAACCCTCTCAAGAGAGAAATAAGACTCATGAGATAAGAATTTATGGTTTTAGTCCATCCTCTGGGTCCTCCTATCTATCTCATAGTCACATCCTCAGAACTTTCTGTATTTGTCATGATTCCTAAAACTGAATTCTTTAAATGTGTGTTGTCTCCCCTACTTATAATATGAACTTCTTGAGAGTAAGGACTGTCTCACTTTTTTCTATGTGTATCGTGCTTATCATGGAACATAGTAAGCATTTAGTAAATATTTTTTCCTTCTTTTATTCATTTCTTCATTCAAAGACAATTTCAGGCTGAGGCAAGTGGCCAAGAATCAGATTGCCAGGATTAGAGGCATTTCTCATCCTGGATTTAATACATTAATATTAATTTCTCATGTAAGGGTGTATATACAAAATTTCCTAAGGTGAAATGTAATGGGAAAGGACTTTCAGAAACAAATAAAACATTCTCCACCTTTAAAAAGTGTCTAAAATTTGAATGCCATTGAATATGAATATTGAATGAATATTGAATATGACCATGAACTTACTTGGGATAAAACCTCCTTTAATATATATTTAATATATATATGTATCTTTAATAACTCATTTATATGAAACCTAATAAAAGTCTGAAAAGTATAGTATAAATAAGCTGAAATTCATAAGTAAAGGTGGAGTTCCCCATTGAAGGAAGCCAACTCTGACCCAGAACAACCCTGAGAGCCAAGACAACCAGGGAATCAAAGAGGAGAAACTTCTGCCATTTCTACAGGGTGTTGCCTTTGTGGGAAATAGCACTATGCCATTGGGATTAAAAAGAGCATTATAACACCAAGACAAGTTAAAAGCTGAAGGTAAAAACTATAGCTACAATGTCAAAGAACTAGTCAAATGAGTCCACAAGATCAATCCATCCTGCAGAGTTGCTAAACTCTGTGAAAAGCCTAGAGATTAATCTATCTGCCTGGCCCAGGCCCAAAAGAGAAGTCCAGTAGTGGAGTTACCAGCCTGGTCTAGTCAAGCAACAATCCTGTAGCATTTTAACCTACTTGTCTTATTCCAGCTGGTGGCTGAACAATCTGCCTGGCCTAGCCAGAAATAGTCATGCTCAGTAAAAAGCCAAAGCAGCATCAAAATGACCTAATGGGAAACATGTAACACATTCAGATGAAATATGGGACTTAGGAAGAGAGAAGGATTCAGGGGAAGAAGATAATGAATTATGCTTTGGGTATCTTATGCCTGAGATGCCTTTGGGAATATAGTATGAACTATATAATAAACAATTGGAGATATGGATGTGTCTATAGGTCACAGGAAAAGAGTCACTGGAAAAAAAAGTTAAAAGCCTGGAGAAAGAGAGTAGGCTTTTAGAAATGGGGCATTATAGGATAAAAGAGCACAAGTAGAGGCGTTTGCCTTGGCAAGGAGAAGAACCACTTCTTCATTCAAAAGACAAAGTTAGGTGACAACGTAGATGGCATTGAAATGTGGGAAAGAGAAGAAGAATATCATGATAGAAAATATATCTTTTCTTAGTAAAATCAATTACATGTAAGGACAGTTTCTAATATTTTTCAAATAATATTAAGTCTTGAATTCTTTCCTTCCTTCCCTCTCCTTCACCCCACTACCCATGTTGAGATGGCAAACAATCTTATATAGATTTTACATGCATAATCATGTAAAATATTTCCCCCATATTAATCTTTCTGTGAAAGGATACTGAAATAAATAATAATAATAATAATAATAATAATAATAATAATAATAAAATTTGCTTTGGTCTGGATTCAGACCCTATCAGTTCTTTTTCTCTAAAAGAAGATGGCATTTATTTTGTTATGAGTCCTTTGGGATAGTTTTGGATCACTGTATTGCTGGGAATAGTTGTTATGAACAGTTACTTATTGTACAATATTCCTGCCATCGTGTACAATGTTCTCCTGGTTCTACTTATTTCATTCTGCTTCAGTCCATGAGTTTCCAGGTTTTTCTGAGTTCCTTTTGTTGTCATTTCTAATAGCATAATAATATTCCATTACAGTTATTTATTTTAACTTCTCAGCCATACCTCAAATGATGAACATCCCTCACTTTCCAATTCTTTGTCCTCCCCAAAAAAAGAGCTACTTTAAATGTTTTTTGTACATACAGATCCTTCCCCTTTTTGTTTTTTATCATTTTTGGATTTAAGCCTAATAATGGTATCACTGGGTTTCAAAGGGTATGCAAGGTTTTAGCCCTTTGTGCATAGCTCAGAATTGCTCTCCAGAATGATTCAAAAGGTTCACAATTCCTCCAATAGTGCATTCATTTATCAACTTTCCCATATCCCCTCCAAGTTTTGTCACTTTCCTCTTCTGTCATAATAGCCAATCTGAAAAGTGTTTTTTGCATTCTTCCAATTAATAATGATTTAGATTATTTTTATGACTATGGAGAGATTTAATTATTTTTTCTGAGACTTGCCTATTCATATCTTTGACTATTTATCAATTGGTGAATGACTTGTATCCTTACATATTCAATTCATTTCTCTGTGCATTTAAGAAATGAGGCTTTATTAGAGACTTATAAAGAAAATTTTGTGCCATTATGATGACTGCATGTTGCTCTATATCATATTTACTCCTGTTTAGTTTCTGATCTCCACCTCTCCCAATTTGCCCTCTTTTCTATCAGCCCCTTTTACCTTCTCTTATATCCTTCCCCTCCTACTTTCCTATAAGGTAACTTTCTATATCCAATTGATTGTGTGTGTGTGTGTGTGTGTGTGTTATTCTCTCAGTAAACCAATTTTGATGAGAATAAGGTTCACATAATCCCCTATCTTTCCCTCTACTGAAAAAAGATTTTATGTCTATTTTATGTGCAATAATTTTAATTACCCCTAGTCTCCTCCCAATGCATTCTTTTTTCTCATGCCTTAATTTAATTTAATTTAATTTTTTCTTTCGTTCTGTCATATTTGACTCACACCCTTTGCCCTATAACTGCTCTAATAATGACCAAGTTATTTGGACTTATAAGAATCATCTCCTTGTGTAGAAATGTACACAGTTTAACCTTATTAAATGTCTTTAGTTTCTCATTCTTATTTATCTTTTTATGCTTCTCATGAGTCTCATACTTGAGAGTCAAATTTTCCATCCAACTCTTGTCTTTTCACAGGAATATTTGAAAGTCTTCTATTTCATTGAATATTCATTTTTCTCCTGAAGGATTATGCTCAGTTTTGCTGGTTAAGTAATTTTTGGTTGAAGTCCTAGTTTCTTTGTTTGCTGGAAAATCATATCCCATGCCCTCCAAGCCTTTAATGTAGAAGCCGCTAAACCTTATGTTATCTTGGCCATGGCTCCATGTTAATTGAATTGTTTCTTTTTGTCTGTTTACAATATTTTCTCTTTGACCTAGGACTTCTGGAATTTGGTTATAATATTCCTGGGAGTTATTTGGAATCTCTTTCAGGAGGTAATTGGTGGATTCTTTCAATTTTAACCTCTGGTTCTAGAATATCAGGGTAGCTTTCCTTAATAATTTCTTTTTTTGAGCATGGCCTTCAACTTGTCTAATAATTCTTAGGTTATCTCTCCTGGATTTATTTTCCAGGTCAGATTGTTTTTCTTATGAAATATGTAACATTTTCTAGTTTTTCATTCTCATGATTTTTGTTTGATTGTTTCTTGATGTCTCATGGAGTCATTAGCTTCCATTTACTGTATTCTGATTTTTAAGACATGATTTTATTGAGTGAGCTTTTGTACCTCCTTTTCCATGTGGCTAATTCTACTCTGTAAAGAGTTCTTTTCCTCAGTGAATTTTGTATCTCTTTTTCCATATGACCAATTCTGCCTCTCAAGTAGCTCTTCTCTTCAGTGCATTTTTATATGTCTTTTTCCATTTAGCCATTTCTGCTTTTTTAAGAAGTTCTCTTTGAATTTTTGTGCCTCTTTTACCAATTGGCCTATTCTGTTTTTATGGTATTAATTTCTTTAGTAACTTTTTGTAACCCCTTTATCAAGTAAGCTCTTTTTTTCAATTTTCCTCATTTCTTTCCCCAATTTTTCTTCTACCTCTCTTATTTAATTTTTTGAATATTCTTTGAGTTTTCCTTATAATTCTTTTTGGACTTGACTTGAAAGTAATTCATATTTTTCTTAGAGGCTTTGAATGCAGCAGTGTTGATATTTTTGTCTTCATCTGAGTTTGTGTTTTGGTCTTCTATGTCACCAAAATAACTTTCTGTGTTCTTTTTGTTGTTGTTTGCTCTTTTTCTAGTCTTTTTTCTTTTCTCTTAAATTAAAAAATTATTAAATTTGGTCCCTGTACCTCTGGTGAAGGGAGCACTGTTCCAAGATTCAGGTTCTTTGTGGAACTGCCTTCAGAGCTAGCTCAGGGGATGTATAAGTTTTCAGTTCTTCTAAAGTGATATGATGTATGGAGAGCTATGTTTAATATTCTTTCAACTTGTGCTCTGTTCTGTAAGTAACCACAAGTACTCTTTTTTTTATCCATTAAATTGAATATATTTGACATCTACTTTCCTCTGAGTTCTTTATGTTTGATGTTAATTTCCCTTATTTTCACCCCCCCAAATTCATTTACTTTACTTTTATTTACTTGGAATTCAGTATATGATGGTTTTGAGCCCATTAATGAGTGCCCTTGCCTTTTGTTTTACAAATATTACTTTAATTGAAATCTTTTTATATTCTCTGCATTTCTAAATAATCCTTTTAGCCAAAAAAACCCAAAATCAAACATCAATCTGTGCAGCATTACTGTATATTCCCTAATGCTCTGCTTCTGCAAGTCAGTATAATTATAGTATTCACTTTTTCCTCCTTTTCCATGTTGTGATCATACATTTTTATTCCCTTGTTCTGCTTCTTAGAACCAGTTTACATAAGCCTCCCATGTTTCTCTTGAGTTTTTCATATGGGTAATATTCATTATATATTCATTTACCACAATTTGTTCAGGTATTTCCCAAATGATGAGCATTTATTGTTTCTGGTTCTCTTTGACCTTACTTTTCAATGGTATGTGTGCTGATCTTGCTAGAATTCACAAGATTTGTGATCAATATCTTTGATGGAATGATGCAATCCTGGAAGCTGTTTCAAATAAGCCTTTGTTAAAGAGAAATACTATTCATAGCTAACATTTATATAGCATCTTAAGGTTCTCAAAATATTTTATATTTCATTTGTTCCTCACATTAGCTCAA
>NW_025375374.1:0-5557 GCF_016433145.1 Gracilinanus agilis
CGGGAAGTCCCCTCCCCCACCCCTTTCCTCTGGTTTCTCTCTTTTTCTCTCTCTTGAGGCTGGGGGGAGGGGAGGGGGGTCACCATGGCCGAAGCGCCTCAGGTGGTGGAGATCGACCCGGACTTCGAGCCACTGCCACGGCCTCGGTCGTGCACTTGGCCCCTTCCCAGACCGGAGTTTAACCAGTCGACTTCGGCCACCTCCAGTCCGGCCCCCTCCGGCTGCGGCGGTGGCAGCGGGGCAGGGAATCCCGGGGATGCCGCGTCCGCCGCCTCGGCCGCTGTCAGCTCTGACTTCCTCAGCAATCTGAGCCTCCTGGAGGAGAGTGAGGACTTTGAACAGCCCCCGGGTTCCGTGGCGGCTGCTGCTGCTGCAGCGGCTGTGGCGGCAGCGGCGGCGGCGGCAGCTGCGGCTGCGGCGGCCGAAGGACTATGTCCAGACTTCCAGTGTCCGGAGACCACCTGCCTGCAGCAGCAGCAACAACAGCAACAGCAGCAGCCCGGGCCCCTCCAGCAGCATCCGCCCGTCCCCCCGGCCTCGGCGGGGCCCCTGTCCGGGCAGCCTCGCAAGAGCAGCTCGTCCCGCCGCAACGCCTGGGGCAACCTGTCCTATGCCGACCTGATCACCAAGGCCATCGAGAGCTCCGCGGAGAAGCGGCTTACTCTGTCCCAGATCTATGAGTGGATGGTGAAGAGCGTCCCCTACTTCAAGGATAAGGGGGACAGCAACAGCTCCGCTGGCTGGAAGGTGAGGCACCCCAAACCCGAACCCCCTTGAGTAAGGGGGTGTGGGGGACGTCCACTGCTAGGGAGAGGGGGAAGTGGAAGGCACTGGGTACCACGAGGGTGAGAAGCGTCTGCTGTGGTCACTACCACTTTGGGGATATGGGAAGAAAGGGGGAGGCTCTAGGGAGCGAGGCGTGCAGGTTTGTACCTTGGAGGGGGCGGCTGTAGTGCTAGCCGCGCCTCACCTATGTCTGGTCCTTGTTTGTATTAGGGGTAAGTGAGATTTGCAGTCTGTGTGGTTTTGGCTAGGGGACTCTGTCAAGTGGATCCTTTTGGGATAAAGAAGGTTCTCTATACAGTGATGACGTTATTTGTGTAGTGGATGCTGGGGACGGGACCGGGAAAGAGGGAGAAGGCTTGACCCCTGGTACCTCAACTCCTGCAGCAGGCCCATTTCCTTGTTAAAGGAACTCAGAACTGGAAGAGATCTCAGAGATTATCTTCATTTTACTGACTGAGGAATCTGAGAACCAGTCTAAATGACTTGGCCAAAGTCGCCCAGGTACTGAAGGAGGAGAGTCAGGAGTTGAACTATGTCCTCTGAGTCCAAAATTAATAGGGAAGTGCAGGATCAGGGTTCGGAGACCCTGGGGGAGACCCTGTAGTGTGTAATCCATAAATTGATCCCGAGCCATGATGCCATTTTCCCTGGAACCTAGAGGGGCAGCAAAAACAGGGGTGGTGTGTGTGAGGGAGACCTGGATTGCAGGGAGAAGTGGGACAAGCAGGTGGAAGAAAAGAAGCTTTAGGAAGCTGGTTTGGTGCGGGCCTTAGGGCTTTCTTGAGTACTCAGTTACCCGTTTTGTTTTGATTTATCCGAAATGACCCCGGTTCAGGGGGCTGGGCACCAGCTAAAAGAGCCCGGGATAGCTCATCCGACACGTGCAAAGGGGCGGCCACAGCTGGCGGGGTTTACAGGCGCTGGAGCTGCGTTAGCTGAGTTAAAGTTCAAGTGTGACACTTTGGAGGGGGTGGGGTGAGAGGGAGGGGATCTCAGGGGTGGTTGCCTGGAGAGGGACTGAGCTGAGAAAGCCAGCACTTTTAAAGGGCCAGTCAGTGCCTTTTCCCTAGCAATCTTAACAAACCCTTTGGGTTAAATGCAGCCTTCCAGCCTGTGATTGCATTGGTAGGGAAAGATAGGAGATCTTCTGTGGATGGAAGGGCTCCCCAACTTACACGGGCCCCACTGCTTAAATGTTTTTAATTAAGAAATGAGGTTTTAATTTAATTCACTTCGGGCTATATAACATCGAAATATAGTGTCAGGAACCTTTCTATTATGTTTGGGTGGAAGTAAAATTAATAACATGAAGGATAGCTCTGAAGTTTTCTTTCAAAGAGGATTGGGTATAACATTGTTTTGGGCTTTTCTGTTCTTCAGAATCAAGATTCATTTACACAGATATTCTGAATAAAATGGTTGATTTTCAGAGACCAGAGAGGACCATCTCTGTGCTGGTCCTATGAGCCCTATTTTCACAGCTATCTTCTAAAGGCCTCATACAGGTTGAAAAACATGACTTGTTCAGCAGTTTAATCAAATCCTTTCTCCTGAGTCCATTCCCCTTCCCTCCTATTTTGAGGTTTACTACTTAACTAGGGCTGAGACTTTTGTTGGGCAATTGTTATAGCAAAGAAGTTGTTTTACATAAAGGTCATACACGTATTTAATTAATGTGTGACCAAAAGGTCGAACTACCTACATTATTTTGAAGCTCCTCTCTTCAAGTAAACAATTTTCATTGTGTTGGTTTTTTAAATAATCACACGACATAAAACTACTTTATTCCACATGATTTTACTATCTCAAATATAATCCTTTCATGAAAGACTCGTTTTTAAAAATTAAAATAATCTGGGTTACTCTCCAAAAACAATTTGATTTCTATTCTTTTTAGAACTTGAGAATGTCAACAACCTATTGAAAACTATTATGATACTATTCTATAAAGACAATAGTAGGACTTTATTTGGGATTTAAATTTATTTTGTCTCAGAAAGCATTTATTACAAATTTGGAGGGGGGTTTAAAAATGTGTATTTTAATCCTTTAATAGTTAGAAAATGTATAGATGCTTTTCTTAAGGAAATCAGCTATGAAATAGATGCTTTAAGAAACTGGTTCTTTTGGTTGGTTCAAGATAGCCCATCATTTTCAAATGACTAAACCTTTCAGGTGTCATCAAAGTCAGTTGGTACAAGTAAGATTACATCTAGTGCATTTTCAGTTTGAGTAAAAGGGTATTTTAGCAGCAAAGAAACAACTTTTCTCCCTCTCTTTCATAAATATGTTACTTGTTAAAATCAAGCTTCCCTCAGATCTGAAAGACTCTCCTGTTCTCAAGGTCTATAAAGTGAAGTAATTTTGTTCTTTTTAAATTATAGACTTGCTCCAAAAAGACAAGATACCCCGAACTTGCTAAGTGATTAGATGCTTTAGGACTGCTGATAATATTTTGGAAAGAAATATTTAATATAATTTAATACTGAGCATTGGCATTAACTTGGGTACCAATGTAATTTCTTGATTTTATGCATAAGGCTTTCCCTGGGCCTACATTAAATCCCAAGTAAGTCATTTCCATTAGTTGGGAAATTATTAAGCATTATTAATAATATTAATATGAATAATGGCACTTTGACATTAATCATCACTTTTCAGAATTTGCCACCCACATTTGTCCTGGTTTAAGTACTGGTCATACTTGTGAGAATGTGTATTAATAGAGGCTGCTTTTAAACTTATTCCATACCACAGGATTGGTGGTGGAATTTCACACATAACATCCTTATTGATCCTTTAAACTGAGCACAATAATTTGTAAACAGTGAAAATTTTATTTTCTTTCTCACCGGTGATTTTAAGAAAGCATTGTATTTGTTTTATGGTGGGTAGACTCTAATATTTGTACTGAAAACTAATGTTAGGGCTAGTGACAAGCTTTTGTTGTGTTGATCAAAAAACTGTTATCCATTTTTTATTTATTTGAAATTCACATAAATTTGGACACAGAGAGTTAGAAGGTTATGCCAGTTTTGTTGGTGGGACAGAAGAATGGGACTGCTTGCTACAAACACTCTATAGTTAGTGTCCCAAAAGTCTTAGTGCAGATGTAAGATAAGTTTTGAACTACCCTGTGTTGGATTTGTAGTGCTAATCCTCTTGAGAATGATTTGAGTGATTTAAGGAATTTTCCTTATCTCTAGTTTGTGTAAAGACATTATTTTTAAATAAAATAAGTCAGTGGAACAAGTTTTGCAGTATTAATCAACCTTCACAAACTTTTGTCTTTGTTTGGATTGGAAGGCCAGGATAATACATCCTGACATTTGCTAGAGTTTGGAAATTCATTCTGGCTAGTCTGGAGTGATAAATGTTGGGTTGTTCTTCTCATGACACAAAAGGGCTTTCAATCTACATGTGTAAGGATTGAAAATGAGGTACATAGGAAAATAAGTTTGTTGAGTTTAAACCATTATATTTCCATGGATATAGTTGGGCCAGTTTCTTATCAAGAAATGTGATTTTGGTTTCAGTGATGCTTAGAATGAACAGATCCTTTAAAAAAAACAACTTTTGAACAATGAAAAATATAGCACTCTACTTCTCATAGCATTTCATAAAAATTGAGATCCATTGTATGGTTTTTTTGGAACTAATATTTCTTAGAGGCTGTTTAGCAGGAGTAAGATTAGGGTACATGAAATTCCAGGAATTTATTTGCCTGTAGGAAGCAGTGAGAGGTGATTATTCAGTGGTGAGATCTACTGACTAGTAAATTGAAAACATTATGCCTCTTTTTGCATCCTTGTGGTTTCCTTACTCCTTGCCCAGTGATTAAGCTCTGTCAGACGTTAAAGTATGCTAGAGGGCAGCAGGACATTTTGGTCTATCTGTACTTCTAGCCCTTTCAAGGTAGAGTATGCAGTAGCAAAGGCCTGCAATGTTTCTGGAAACTGCCTAGAAACTTGCATCATAGTAATTTTCCTGGCCTAGTTTTTGGAGAGTACTCTATGATTTTATAGTATCAGGGATGGTTTAAATTTGTTTCAATCCAACAAACATTTTTGGGTATGTATACTTCACTATGCTAGATACTATGAATGAGTTTATATTTGTATTTAAGGAGTTTATATTATGGGTCAGGAGACACGGATGTAAATAACTCTTAAGGCAACAGAGAGAAGGTCCACAAGAGAGATGTAAACAGAATGCAATGGAATCTGGATATGGGAAAGAAAAATTACTTTTGGTTGAGGAATATTTGTGTGCAAGTAATCCAGAAAGACTTCTTGGAGAAGGTAGCATTTGATCTGCACCTTGAATGGGTCCAGGTTTGACCTGTTAAGATTGGATGGCGATGTCCCAGAGGGATTTGGAGGTGGGAGTGCACAGGCCACGTCGAGGTCCAGTTTGACAAGAACATTGGATATTTGCCAGGGCAAACACCACAATGTTGGGACTGGCTGCACGATATGTTTGAGAATCAGGAAATTCCTGCAATAGTAATGGAACTGAAGCTGGGGCCTGGAGATGCTGATACTGTTGTTCTGAGCTTCCCTGAAGCAACCTGCAGGGACTTAAGTACACCACCAGAGGGACCTCCTTTAGGTCTTTTGGCTTTGCTTTCATCCAAAATTCATCAATGCAACAGCTGCTCTCCTTTTTCATATTGCTATCCCTAGCCAAGGATGAAAGGAAGAAGAAAATGAAAAACCAACCAACTTCTCTCCCTCTCTCTCTTCTTCTTCCTTCCTTCCTTCCTTCCTTC
>NW_025375375.1:0-4889 GCF_016433145.1 Gracilinanus agilis
AAATAATACTTGAAGTTTTTGGATATTAATTTCCAATCTTACAGTGCAGAGGGATTTGGGGGAGGAGAGCTGGGTGTCATTCCCAGCTCCATCCTTTCCTGGTCGGATGCCACCTTGGGAAAGTCCTTGAAGGGCTTGAAACCTCCCTCTTTACCTCCGCTCAGAGTCCTCCTCTTCCTTGAGGATGTAGCTCAGGGGGACAGCTAGGTAGTTCAGTGATCTGAGAGCTAGACCTAGAGACGGGGAGGTTCTGGGTTCAAACCTGGCCTCAGACACTTCCCAGCTGGGTAACACTGGGCAAATCACTTAACCCCAAATGCCTAGTCCTTCCTGCTCTTCTCCCTCAGAACTAATACACAGAAAATAAGGGTTAAAAAAAAAAAAGATATCACTCAGACACCACGTTCTGCATGAAGCCTCTCCTGATCCCCCTCCCCAACAGCTTGTGCCTCCCACCCAAACTATGAGACAGTTAGTAGTGTAGTAGGTAGAATGCCAAGCCTGGAGACAGGGAGATCTGAGTTCCAATCTGTCTTGGACATTTACAAGCTGCGTGGCCCTAAGCAAGTTCTTTAACTTCTATTTCCCTCAGTTGCCTTATTTGTAAAATGGGGATAATAAGAGCATCTCCCTGCCAGGGTCGTTGTGAGGATCAAATGAGATAATAATTGCAAAGCACTTAGTACAGTACCTGGCCCATAGTAAGCACTATATGTGTTAGATATCATTATTATTAGAGTAGCTGTGTAGCACAGTAGATAGAATAAAGGCTGGAGTTAGGGAGACTCCTCTTCCCAAGTTCAAGTCTGGCTTCAGACACTGGCTATGTGACTCTGAGCAAGTCATTTAACCCTGTTTGCCTCAGTTTCTTCATCTGTAAAATGAGTTGGAGAAGGAAATGGCAAACTACTCCAGGATCTTAGCTGTGTGACCTTGAGCAAGTCATTTAACTCTGTTTGCCTCAGTTTCCTCATCTGTAAAATGGGCTAGAGAAAGAAATAGAAAACTGCTCCAGTACCTTAGCTGGGTGACTCTGGGCAAGGCATTAAACTTATTTGCTTTGGTTTCCTCATCTCTAAAATGAGCTAGAGACAGAAATGGCAAAGCTCTTTAGTACCTTTAAACCCTCAAATGGGCTCACAAAGCGTTAGACACAATTGAACAACAAGAACATAATATTTTCCCAACCCATCCAGGAAGGAGACTGCATGCCTGCTTGTGAGAACAGTTGCTCAAGATTCAGCCGAGGGTTAAAAGACAGAGTTCCAGGGTCCCAGGATAAACCAAAGTTAGCTAAGTGGCAAATTGGATTGGCGCGCTGAGTCTGCAGTCAGTAAGATCCGAGTTCAAATCTGATCTCAGGTTCTTCCTAACTGTATGATCCTGGGAAGGTCATTTCATTTTTTCTGCCTCAGTTTCCTCAACTATAAAATAAGGCTAATAATAGTATCTATTATGTTGTGGTAAAGGACAAATGGGATAATATTTGTGAAGTGCTTAGCACAGGATGCCTAGGTCATTAATATACACTCGTGCCCTTCCTTTCCCTTTCTTGAAAATGAGGTTTAAGAAGGAGCACCCTGCCTGCCCCAATCTATGAAGAACTGAAGAAGCAAATGCTTCTAGAACAGCCTTTCAGAGGGGACTCGGCACTCGAGTCCTCCAGTGCCTCACAACAGCCCAGAAGGAGAATCCCAGAGGACAGGCTACCCAGAGACAGCATAGGATTAAAGGTGGGAGGAAATTTAGAGATTACCTCTTCCAATTCCTTCATTCTATGGATGCAGAAAATGAAGCTAAGACCAGGGATAGATATTATTATTATTATTATTTTTATTTTTATTAGTTTGTTTGTTTAAGACCTTTACCTTCTGTCTTAGAATCAATACTATCTATTGGTCCAAAGCATAAGAGCAGTAATGGTTAGGCAATGGGAGTGAAGTGACTTGCCCAGGGTCACACAGCTAGGAAGTATCTGAGGCCAGATTTGAACGTAGGACCCCCATCTCTAGGCCTGGTTCTCTAACCACTGAATCCTCTAGCTGCCTGTAGACCCACATATTATTAACATATTAACATTATTATAACATATGAACATTATTACATATTAACATTAATCATATTATTATATTAAATTTATGTTTATAATATATGTATAATTATATTAAATATAATTAACATGTTATTGTATGTTAATATCATAATTCATATTTTTATTGAATATATAATTTCATCGTTTTATAGGGAACTTCCTGGACCAATGTGGAACCACATCTTCTCTGCCCCATACCACCTGAGGTACTGAGATCTTGAGAAACTTTCCCAGGGTCAGTCAGTTAGATTGTATCAGAATAAGGATTTGAACCAAGGTCTGATTGCCAACCAGCTCTCTCTCTCAGCCCTGCCTCTCTGTTGTAATAATAACAAATAATAAAGGGAAGCTAGGTAGCATAGTGTAGAGAGCACCATCCTTGGAGTCTGGAGGATCTGAGTTCAATTCTTGCCTCAGATACTTCCTAGCTGTATGACCTTGGGCAAGTCACTTAACCCCAACTGTCTAGCCCTTACTGCTCTTCTGCCTTGGAATTGAGACCAATTCTAAGATAGAAGAATTTAAAAAATAATAATAACAACAAATATCAGCAACATTACCTTCATCATCCTGTCTGCTACTGGGGCTGCCCCGAAGAGACTATCTAAGAGCCTACAAAGCTGAGCGTGTGCCCCATTATTCGACTATAACAAGAAGGGCATTTATCCACTTGGGCAATTGTTTGTAGATCATCAAATAGAAAAGAAGAGAAGCAGGTTAGAGGTTTGACCCAGACCATAGATTGGGAGCTCCTTGAGGACAGGAGCTGTCTTTTGCCTTTCTTTTTATCCTCAAAACTTAGTAGCAGGCCTGGCAAACAGTAGGGGCTTAATAAATGCTTGTTGACCTGAAGCTCATCAAAAAGATGAAACGATACTGGTAAAAGGAGTCCACATTTTTAGAAAATTTTAAAGCTTGATTTAACAATCATTTCTTAATGTACCTCACTATATCCACTGACTTAGGGGCACAAAAACAGACTAACAGTCTGTACCCACAAGAAGCTCACTTTTCATTGGCGGCATGTACTTTATAACAACCCTCTGAGGAAGGGAATACCAGCATTGTGCTGGCTGATCTATGGATGTGCAATGGGGGAGATCTGGGTTCAAATCTTACCTCTGGCACTTGGTAGCTATGTGACTTCAGACAAATTTCATTACTCTGAACCTTGCTCTCCTCCTCTGTAAAATGGGGATAATACTAAGAGCTACCTTATAGGGTCGCTGCAAGGTTCCAACAAGATAATGAATATAAAATGCTTTGTAAATTCCAACTCTTTCCATCTCCCATTTTACAGATGATTAAACTGAGTTTATGGGAGTTTAAAGACTTGCCCACAATGACCCATTGGGCAACATCATCAGATCCTTTGGTTGTGAATCTTTCTGCAACCTGCCAATCTCTCTGCCTGTCCTCAGAGACCCAGCCTCGTCCTGCTCGGTTCAGAATGTCTTGAGCTCATCAGAAGATTGATCGCCATATGAGGACTTGTCTTCAGCCACAATAACTCATGAAGACCATCTACTATTGTGGTGCAGAGGGGGCTGCAATCTGCAGCCGTGGAGGGATCGCCCCACTGAAGAAATCTTGGGTCCGTGAAGAATAGTTCAAGTGAAATGAGATCTCCAGCAGCAAGATCCCAAACATCTCCCCCAAAGTAGGCAGGGATTGCTCCTGACCCACCTTTCTATTTCCCTCCTTACCCAGGGCTCCGTCCTCATCAGTACAAAGTTAGACGTGCTCCTGGGGATCAGTAAGACCAAATGCCTTGTTTTACAGATTGGGGAACTGAGAATCAGAGGAGGGGAAATGACTTCTCTAAGACCACACAGCCAGGGAGTTGCAGAGCTAGGATTCAAACCTAAGTCCTTTGACTCCAAATCCAGTGTTCTCTCTATGATAGGGACTCACCAATATAATAGGTCACATCTATATGGTGCCATAAGGCTTGCAACAAGCTTTACTCACATGATCTCATTGGATCTCCCCCCACCCCAACAACCTTGTGAGACAGGTACTTGCCTGCCATTTTAGAATTCATACTAAGTACTGATTCTAAGATAGAGGAGCAGCAAAGGTTATGTGATTGAGGTTAAGTGACTAGCCCAGGATCACACAGCTAGGAAGTATCTGAGGCTACATCTGAATCCAGACTATGTGACTCCATCTACTATATTGCCTAGCTGTCCCAGGCAGATGCTCTTATTAGCCCTATTTATAGATGAGAAAACTGAGACCCACCAAGGTCAAGTGGTTTATTCACACTTACACTGTCATACAAATCCAGGATTCTTTCCAAATTAAGTATTTAACAATAGCTATAGTAGATCACGTTCATGTAGCACTATAAGCACTATATTGGGAAAGTATTTTACATTCATTATAGCATTTGATTCTCACAAGAGAAAGTAGAAATCATTAGCCCTATTTTACAGAGGAGAAGACTGAGGCATGGAGAGAAATGAAATGATTTGCCTAAGGTTGCACAGCTATGAAAGTATCTATAGCAGGATTTGAACCCAGGTGTTCTTGATACCAAATCCAGCATTCTTTCCACCATCCCACATTGCTTTAATAAAGATCTGTTAAATGGAGGGATGAAATGTTTTAATTTGATTTTCCAAATTAGCATGCCAGACTCTTCCCTTTGGCAGGAAAAGGAAAGAACAGAGAAAGAATGGGGGAGGGGCTAATAGGCAGAGAGAGAGAGAGAGAGAGAGAGAGAGAGAGAGAGAGAGAGAGAGAGAGAGAGAGGGAGAATAGAGGAAGAGAGAGGGAGGGAAAGAGAGACGGG
>NW_025375376.1:0-7368 GCF_016433145.1 Gracilinanus agilis
CTCTCTTTCCCCCTCCCACCCACACTCAATAAATCGCTCCGTCTTCTGTTCTTTCGTTTCCTGCCTCGACGCCTCGCCCTGTCCCTCATCTGTTTTGAGGACTGGCAGTTTGTCCTTCCTGCTGTGTGTCTCGATTCCTAGAGCCGCCCGTGGCCCCGGGCTTGGCTGCTTCAGGGTCAGCCAGGCCTCACATGAGCCCACTCACAGGGCTCCCGGCTCTGGTTTTAAATCCAGCCCACCGGCCGGCCGAGCTGGGGCCGAACTGGCTGGGCTTTGGGAGTCCGAGGCCTCGGCCTGAATCTGACCGCGTCGGGTTCCTGCGTGCCCGCCGGGTGCTCCCTCTCTGGGCCTCGGGCGCCCGCGTTCTCGGCCAGCCTCTAGCCCCGCCCGAAAGTCTTTTTTCTGGCATCGTTTCGGCTCTAATGTGTTCCCGCAGGGGTCCTGAGGGGTTTCTCGGGGCTTTTCCCAACGGGGACTCGGAGGCGAGCTCCGGCGGCGTCCAGGCCCCGGCTCGGAGGACTGCGGCTCCCTCTCCCTGCCCGGCGCTCCCTCCTCCAACTCCGGCCAAGGGAGGAGCGAGCCTGCGTAGCAATTAGATTGAGTGGCCAAAAAACCTCATTAAGAATGGTCCATCGGCAGATCCGAGCCCCAGCCCTGAGCCCCGAGCCCGACGCGCTCACACGCACACGCTCACACTCGCGCACACACACTCACGCTCACACACACACACACTCACGCTCACACACTCACACTTCCCCCCACCCCTCGCCCAAGACCTGCCGGCGCCTTCCTTCAGACAATAGAAA
Source organism: Gracilinanus agilis (assembly GCF_016433145.1). Classification (NCBI taxonomy): domain Eukaryota; kingdom Metazoa; phylum Chordata; class Mammalia; order Didelphimorphia; family Didelphidae; genus Gracilinanus; species Gracilinanus agilis. The sequence goes on from NW_025375376.1 coordinate 807, forward strand.
GTGTGACGAAGGAGGGAGGCAGGGCGGGCGGGAGATCAAGGCAAAGTTTAATCATTGAACCCTTCGGGCAGGCAGCCTCAGATCGCGCTCCGCCGCACCCCGCTGCTCCCCGCCGCTCCCCCCTGCTCTCTCCTGGGGCTCGCCACAATGTTCGCCGTCCACTTGCTGGCTTTCTATTTCACGAAGCTGAAAGAAGATCAGATTAAGAAGGTCAGGTCTGGGGGCCGCGAGGGGGAGCCCCGGGGTTTGGGGAGATGCTGGGGGGGGGGGGCGGCCCAGGCTGCCGGAGGCTCCTGCTCACAGGAATGGGGAGGGGACCCGGAGCAGGATCGGGGCGAGCAGCCCAGGCGCCCCTGCTCTTCCCCTCCCTGCTTGGGGCCAGGCGTCCCAGGATATTAAATTTAGGGCTGGGAGGGGCCCGGGGCGCCATCTTGATGGAGACCCATATTTTACAATGGGGAAACTGAGGCTCTGAAAGGTTGGCTGTCGACAGAAGGACCATAAGGCATGGGAAGGAGAGGTGAGATTTGAACCCAGGTTCTTTGACCAGAAAGACCTTTCCCACCCCGCCCACCGCCCCTTGTTTTCATGAAACTCTCTCATTTGGCCAATATTCAGGAAAGCCTTAGAGAGCATCGTTCTTGGCTTGTGATTATTTTCTTGGGATGTTTTATTAGAAAAATCAGTTTATTCATTGCCTCAAGAAACCCTCTCCCAGCGATGTCTTGCCATCTGGGCGAGTCCCTGAACCTTGCTCAGCCTCTGTTTCCTGATCCATAAAATGGGGAGATGGCCTTGGAAGGCCCTGTCGGCGCTCAGTGGATGATTCTAGACTTGCCATCTCCAAGGCCCAGGCCAAGTTTCTTCTGCAAAGGGACCCCCTTTCTTGGGGGTCCCTTTGCAGGCTTTCCCTTCAGGGGTTCCGAGGGGCTCTCCTGTCTGCTTCATAGGTGGAGAGAGCCATTGGGAAGGGAGGGGGTGATGGCCAAGGCCCCCCCATGGCCTCACTTTGTCCAGGGAAAGAGCCCCAGGACCCTGAGCATCCTGATTCATTAAACCGATGCCTGTGCTCAGCACTTGATGGATGGGCACAGGAAAGGGGGGGAGGTCTTGACTCTCACTTGAGCCATTTAATGTCAAAAGGAAAAGAAGATGGCTGGAGCTCCAAGATAGATGGGCTGTGGAATTAAAAAACATTTTTTAAAAAATTTAATTAAAATTAGAATTAAAAAAATTTTAATTCTAAAAAATGTATAATTATAAATATATAAATTACCAAAAAATTTTAATTATAAAATCAGACGCACTTGGCAAATGCAAATATCTAAAATCTGAGCTATTATATGTGGAAATATAATAAAAATAAATAATAAATAATATTTATCTATTTCTATATATTTCCATATTTATATAAATAGAAGCCTATTTCTATCAGACAGGTCAGCTTGTATTTGTTTCTATTTGTTTGTTCCTGGGGCCAGGCTCCGCTAGCCATCCTGCTTGGGAATGAATCTCCCCTTCCCTTCCCCTTAGATTCTCTAATATTATTTAGTCCCTCCATAGTAATTCTCTCTCCCTTTTTTATTTTAAACCTTCACCTTCCATCTTAGAATCATACTGTGGATGGGTTCCAAGGCAGAAGGGCAGTCAGGGCAGGGCCATGGAGGTGAAGTGACTTGCCCAGGGTCACCCAGCTAGGCAGTGTCTGAGGCCAAATTTAAACCCAGGACCTTCCTGTTTCTGGTCTAGGTTCCCCATCCCTGTAGTTATTCTTTGTCACTTGGACTGACCCTTCGGGATCCGTTGCCCCCCGACGGTAAAAGTTCTGTGTCTCTGTTGTCCTCGAGCTCGTGGGTCTGTTTCCCTTTAACAAGTACTAAGTGGGGGGTGGCCGTCTCTGGCCAGCTTCCTGTCCGTCCCCTGGAGGGTGGGATGGCCGGCTTCTAAGCTCTGGGCACCGGGCAGCGCCGTTCCCAGGCCAGCCTCCCCGGGGGCCCTCTCCTTGGGTCTCGTGCTTCATGAGTCATGGCAGAAGCAGGCTCGGCATTCTCAGAGACAATGGCATCATTCTCTGCCCGCAGTGCGTGGCTTGGCACAGAGGAAGCCCCTAATTCAGGCCTTTTTCCCTCATGCCTTTCCTGTTTGGGTTTGAGGCACCCCCTTTGGGTTTCCTTACTATTGGATCATCGCCAGAACGTTCCAAAGACCCGCCATGACGGCTGGCGCATCCGAGCAGTGGGCAGACTTTGGGGCCCTTTGCATTCATTTTCTTCCTTTTTCCCAGTCCTTCCTTTCTGTCTTAGAGACAATTCTAAGACAGAAGGAGGAGGACCAGGCCATCAGGGTGAAATGACTTGCCCAAGGTCTCCCCACTAAGGAATCTATTTGAACCTGGGTTTTCCTGATGCCAAGCCTGGCATCGACCTACTAGCTGCCCCACATGGCATTCATGTTCTCATTTTTAAGCCCCATAACAGCCTTGGGTGGGAGACGTGATGATTATTCCATTTTTTCAGGTGAGGAAACAGGCCAAAAGGGGAAAAAAGTAATATACAGTGAGGCAGGGTCAGAGGCAGAATTTGAATTCAGGTCTTCCTGACTAAACACCCTCCACTTGGCAGATGCCTACGCTATGCCAGGCCACGGAAAGCCAAAGCTCTGGGCACGATGCATGAGCCCTAATGTAGTCTTTGGAAGGGGCAGCTCATGGGTGTCCCCGTAGATCCTGAGGTCTCTGTTCTTGGGAGATGGTGGGTGGCGGGGAAAGGGGAGTGGGGACAGGTTTGAAACCTTCACTAAGCATTTATGAAGCCCTGTGCTAGGGTCTAGGGGTACATGGGCCAGCCCTCCACTAGCATGGGCACAGGAAGGGGCCCAGAAGCAAAAGAAGGGGGGACCGAGTCAGGCAGAGCCCAGAGAGAGAGCTGTACCACCCTAGAGGTCCAGAGAGAATGGCCAGGATGAGCCCAGCTCTGGTCAGGCTTTGGGGATCCCCCTTGCTTGGAGTTGGCAGCCCCAGGCACTGGGGGGTGCCTCGCCCAGGCTGGGAGCTCATCCGTCATGGAGTGATTGAGCCTCCTGGGCTGAACCTAACAGGGCAGAATCTGGGGAAAACCTAATTATCCTTCCCTTGTTACCCTCTAAGGGCTGAGAGGATCATCACTAATAAATCCTGAAAGTCCCTCCTTGGGGCTGCTTGGGGGGCCGCTTAGGAGGCACCTGGGGGGGGGGCAGCTGGGGAGTCTTCTTGGTGTCCCTTGCAGGTAGACAGATTTCTATATCACCTTCGGCTCTCGGATGACACCCTCCTGGACATCATGACCCGCTTCCGCACCGAGATGGAGAAGGGTCTGGGGAAGGACACCAACCCCACGGCCTGTGTAAAGATGCTGCCCACTTTCGTCAGGGCCATCCCAGATGGCTCAGGTGAGTGCTTACTCCTGGCGAGCTGGGCTGGGGAGTGGAGGGTGTAGATGGGAAGTGGGATGCGTCAGACAGGGCATGTGGGGAATGTAGGACTTGAAGCTGGCCTCAGAGATCCTCTCCCTGAAGCCCCACAGTACAGATCAGGAAGCAGAGGCCCAGAGGAAATGGCATGACTTCTCCAAGGGTAGACAGTGAAGGAGTAACCTATCTGCCATTCGAACTCTGGCTCTCTGTTCCCAATGTAGGCATCCTTGTGCAAAATGCTATGTTGACTCTCGGTGCATAGTGTAAGTAAATGCTTAAAATGACCTTTTACCCATCCATCCATCCATCCATCCATCCATCCATCCATCCATCCATCCATTCATCCATTCATCCATCCACCCACTCCATCCATCCATCCATTCGTTCATCCATCCATTCATCCATTCATCCATCCACCCACTCCATCCATCCATCCATCCATTCATCCATCCATTCATCCATCTAACCATTCCATCCATCCATCCATTCATTCATCCACCCACTCCATCCATTCATTCATCCACCCACTCCATCCATTCATTCATCCACCCACTCCATCCATTCATTCATCCATCCATCATCCATCTATCCATCCATTCATCCATCCATCATCCATCCATTCATCCATCCATCCATCCATCCATCCACCTACTCCATCCATCCATCCATTCATCCATTCATCCATCCATCCACCAAATCCATCCATCCATTCATCCACCTACTCCATCCATCCATCCATCATCCATCATCCATTCATCCACTCACTCCATCCATCCATCCATCCAACCATTCATTCATTTATTGCTGGCCAAAGCCTAGGCTTCTCAATTTAAGTGGAGAACTTTTTTGAACAGAGAATAAACGGAGGTATAAAGAGAACGATGAGGAGGATGATAAAAAGCATTGATAGAGTCCTTCAAGATTCACAAGGAACTTTACAACTACCTGGGAGGTGGTCGCTGCTGTCCTAACCTCCATTTTACAGATGGAGAAATTGAGGCATACAGCAAATACATGACTTTAAGTCTTTCCTGTACGAAACCACAAAGACAAAATGGGAGACAGTCTCTACTGCCAGGAGCTGATGCTCTGCTGAGGGCACGCCGGGCTCTGGACATCCTGGGCTTGGCTGTCACAATGCCCATAAACCTGGGCCAGGCCCAGAACTTCTGTCCAATTCTGTAGCCTTTTGGATCGAATGAGCCATTTGGCATCCCTGATGTCTCGCTTCCTTCCAACATGAAGTCTGTGATTTTCTGAACTTGAACGAACAGTTTGAAGAGAAAGAGTGTGATTTGGGGGATCTGCAGGGACCCCTCACGTGGAAGGGGAGACCCTGAGTTGATCCTTGAAGGGATTCGAAGGTTCTAAGAAGAGATGAGAGGAAGGAGGCCATTCCAGGGGTGGGGACAGCCCAGGCAGTCCTGGAGGCAAGAGGTGGGACGTGCGGAGTCCCTTTGGCCGGGTCGGGGAAGGAGAGTGATGGGAGAGAAGTCTGGATGGGTGAGAACGAACTGCCAAGGCTTGGACAGGACTCACCTGGGCTCGGAGGACCCATCTGCACGCCGCTGCGAGGCCTCTGGGAGAAAGCACAGGGAAACGGCGGTCCTTGGTCCATGCAGCGTCCCCGCAGAGATGCCGTCGGAGTCGGTGGGGAGGGCGGCTGGAGAACCCGCTGGAGAACCCACCGGAGGCTGCGAGTCCCAGCGTGGCCCCTTCCTCTCTCTGGTCTCCCGTTTCTTCCTCTGTAAAAGGAGGATCAAACTCAGCAGGATTTAAGGTTTCCTGGAGCCCGTGTGGCCTTCAGCAGGGCCTTCCTCTCTGGGTCTCGCCTCTAAAATGAAGGGTTTGGACTCCTGATAGTTACGGTTTCCTTAAGCTCTCAAGTCCTGAGGCTTCTTGGAAACGTGGGAGGCCTCCCTCGGTGAGAGATCCTCAGAATCCCCAGCACTGTCGAGCCTCCTTCCTCCCACAGGAGGCTCTCCTATAAGTCCTCACACTGACACACCTCCCTGCCAGGCTTGCAGATCACTTTACCTGCATGATCTCGTACAGGGTTCATTGGACCATGACTCCCCCTGTATAGATGGGGAAACTGAGGCTCAGACAGGAGGTTAAATCCTGCCACTCGCCTGGGCTCCAGGCATGGCAACAGATACGAGCATCCGTTCAGTGCCTGTGCCGTGCCGGGCCCGTGCCAAGGACCGGGGAGGCAAAGAAGCCAAAAGGCAGTCCCAGCCCTCGGAGTGCCCAGCCTTGTTGGGGGGACCATGTGGGGATAGCTGTGTGCGGGACAGACTCCGTCTCTCTGAGCCTCCATTTCTTCATGCCCTGTTGAGCCCAGGGCAGAGGACTTTGGGTGTCAGGCCAGGAGTTTGGGGGATCCGATAAGAACGGAGATGTGAACCCCCCAGACCCCGGAGCACAGGGTGTGTGTCCGTGACGCTCTGGGCCACGGTCTCAGGAAGAACCAGGCAGCCTGGTGGGGTGGACGGGCCACCTGGCTGGGGCTCTGCCTCCCTGCCTCCCTTCAGCCCAGACCCCAGCCTTAGTGCTCCTCCCCCTGTGGCTGGGCCCCTGAACCCCGGGATCCAGGGAGATTTTTCCCTTTTGCAGAGAAGGGGGAGTTCCTCGCGCTGGACCTCGGCGGCTCCAAGTTCCGCGTCCTGACGGTTCGGGTTTCCGAAGAGGGCAAGCCCAACGTTCACATGGAGAGCCAGTTCTACCCGACGCCCAAGGAGATCATCCACGGGAGCAGTTCCGAGGTACAGGGGCGCAGGAGTGTGGGAAGCCAATAAGAGAATAGATAAAAATCTGAGACTCCTCTTTTGACCCCTTTTGTGATCCTTGTGATTTCTTGTTGAAAAGTATTATGGCCTTACTGAAAAGCTTTAAGTTCCTATCAAACCTGAATTTAAAGGGTTAACACTGTTAACACAGCAAGGAATGCTGCTGCCTGTTATAGCTAAGGACAAGATACTCCCCCACTTGGCTTTCTGATAAGAACCAGTCAAAATTCAGCCTTGGCCTTGGTCTATTCTGAAGCCAATGTTTTGTGTTTTGATGTGACATAATTTGTAACTTCTGCGCATCTGCAAAGTTTCGGGGGGGG
>NW_025375377.1:0-2803 GCF_016433145.1 Gracilinanus agilis
ATTTATTTATTTATTTATTTTGGCTGTCAGCAAGACAGTATTTGAATGTCAGTCTCACTTCTCTACTGAAATCTTGGAGGCTTTTTTTTTTTTGCATGGGTTTGTCATATAAAGATGGCAGGCAAGTGGGCTAAGTGATGTCCTGATTTCTGAATTGTGAATTTTCACCCTGCTCTTGCCCCACATGTGAAATGGCAATTTGCTTAATCTGTTTCCTCAATTATAAAATGAAGCTAACGGTAATCGCCTACCTTGCTGAGTTTCTGTAGAGAGAGTTCATAAAAAGATGATTGAAAAACATGTTGCAAAATATAAACTGCTTTTATAAGCACTTAACCATCACCCAAAATTACTTGTTGAGTGACAGCAGTACCAGGTGCTTTTCTAGGCATTCTACAATGTCTATGGTTGGCATCACTCACGACTGAAGCACGGCCAGCATTGACACCGAGCACTTAATTTTGACAGCTCTCCTAGTCCCTGGTAATGTTCAATATCTATCTATGAAGTCAGCAATTCTGAGTTTAACCACACAGTGTCAACAGCCAAATGGTGAATGTTCTAATGTACAGAACAGATGTTTCCCAGTTTAATTTTTAGTGGGTCCTTTTGGTTGTCATCATTAGCTGATTAATGATGTCCACACTGGCCAGTATCACCGTAAGATCGGTATGCAATATGTTAAGGACAAATGCACCGTGCACAATCACCTCCGAGCTCTGTATCGACTCATTTTCTCTTCAAGTGCTCTATTTTGTGTGGGAAGGCCATATAGGCACTTATTGAATGCCAATTTATCTAAGGAGTGCAACAGCAAATCACTATCGTGGCAGATCATCATTGTACCCTAAATGGTATAACTCAGTGATTCCCAAAGTGGGTGCCACTGCCCCCTAGTGGGTGCTGCAGCAATCCGGGGTGGTGATGGCCACAGGTGCATTTATATTTCCTATTAATTGCTATTAAAATTTTAAAAAATTAATTTCCAGGGGGCACTAAGTAATATTTTTTTCTGGAAAGGGGGAGGTAGGCCAAAAAAGTTTGGGAACCACTGCTATAACTGAATGAGTAGGGTTCTAAGGCTTCATGACCAATCACCCTGGTCAATCCCACAAGCAGTGGTAACCTGCATCGGCCCAACCCAGAAATAATTGAACTGACTGAGGCCACATTCAAAGGTCCTTCTTTCCATCCTGTGGCTCCCTAGTACTGTTTTCTAAGTTCTAAGACACTCATCTCTGGGCAGCTAGGTGTGTGTGGATAGAGTGCTGAGTCTAAAGTCAGGAAGACACCCCCTAAGTTCAAATCTGGCTTTGGACCCTGTTGTGCAACCCTGAGCAAATCACTTACCCCTGCTTGCCTCAGTTTCTTCTTCTGTCAAGTTAGCTAGAGTAAGAAATGACAAACCACTCCAGTATCTCTGACAAGAAAACCCCAAATGGGGTCACAAAAAGTCAGACATGAATGAAATGTCTAAATAACAACAACAAAAACCACTAATCTACATTCTCTTTTTCTCTTCTGCATTTGCATGGGTGGGGGATCTTTCTCTTTCCTCTCTACCCCGCCCTGCCTCCACTTTTACTTTTACTCAACATTCTTTTCATTAACACATCCAAAAGTCTGAACTGGTACCCACTATGCCAAACCATACTAATGATTAAATACAACCAGCAGTGGTCAAAAGAGGTCTTGATGCCCCTTTGCAGCCTAGGGAAATGAGTGATTTCAGGCATTCATTTATATTCCTTCTAAGTTGTATATCATACCCCAGAATTCTTGACCTTTGCACTAAATATTAGATATATACATATGTATGTATATATACACATATATAACTAAAAATTGCCATCATACCCCACAAAATTATGTTAAAATATAGCCTTATTGCAAAGGTCCTCTTGCATGCATTTACAATTCTTTTATTAAAAATGAGAACTGCAACAATGATCCAACTAGCCTTATACATTCCCACAAAATTCTATTACCCTTATTTCTTCTTCTGGAAATATAGCTATAGCTTTGATATGTCATAGTCATGACATTTAAATTTGAGGTTCCTCATTCAATTTTGGGATTTAAGGCCAATTGATTACAGTTGTTTTTTAGTCAATAAACTTTAAAGTCCACATCACGGGAGTCATATTTCTTTATTAGGCAGCAATGAATTATAATTCAGCTTGTAGAAGATATTAAGTTAATTTAATTAAGCCAAATTCATTTCTAGAAAATATGTTTTTCATGTGTAGTTTTCAGTTTTCAAAGGAACTATGGTGAGGATTCCTGTCATTCAATGCCAAAATAATTTCTTTGGAGATGTTTTTCTTCTTTTTTGCTTTTATCTTTCCATGAACTCACAAATTATGACAATTACATTGTAGTATTTACCAAACATAGGCAAGTCTCCTATTTCAGTTTACACTGACTTATTGGAATAAACTACATAGAAGTATTTAGTAAAGTAAATGAAATTCAAGCCAATTTCAAGAAACCATAGACATTAAAGTTATTAATTACAATTATTCTTATTTAACCTATTAAAGTTTAAAATGAAACCATTTAATACTTTGGGAACATCCTATAACATGTACACATATTGGTTATATAAATATATATGTTATCTATAATGCCTCTGGTTATAAAGTCAAATAGTGCTGGAAATTTGGATAAACGTATAAATATCTAAAACAATGGAAAGATGACAAACTTTTAAAACTGTAACTGAATAGAAAGATATCTCTTTAAACATATCAATGTGTTTATTATATATACATGTTATTAATTATATTATTATGTATGTATA
>NW_025375378.1:0-2779 GCF_016433145.1 Gracilinanus agilis
GAAGGAGAAAGAGAAAGGAAGGCAGGTAGGCAGAAGAGAGAGAAAGGAAAAAAGTAAAGAGAAAAGAAAGGCATTTGCTTAATTTATTCACATAAGTATCTTAAAGAGAAATGTTTCTAGATAAACAGACTTGCACAAAAATATTTATAGCAGTGCTCTTTGTGGTGGCAAAAAACTGGAAAGCAAGGGTATGCCCTTCAATTGGGGAATGGTTGAACAAATTGTGGTATATGTTGGTGATGGAATACTATTGTGCTCAAAGTAATAATAAACTGGAGGAATTCCATGTGAACTGGAATGACCTCCAGAAATTGATGCAGAGTGAAAGGAGCAGAGCCAGAAGAACATTGTACACAGAGACTGATATATTATGGTAAAATCAAATGTAATGGACGTTTGTACTAGCAGCAATGCAATGACTCAAGACAATTTGGAGGGATTTATGGAAAGGAACACTATCCACATTCAGAGGAAAAACTGCAGGAGTAGAAACACAGAAGAAAAACAACTGTGTGGACACTTGGGTTGATGAGAACATGATTGGGGATGTAGACCTGAAAAGACCACACCCATGTAACTATCAATAATGTGTAAATAAGTATTGACTGACCACACCAGTGGAAATATGAATTAGCTATGTGGGGGGAAGGGGGTGAGTCAGGGGATGGGGGAGGGTGAAGGGTAAAGTAAAAACATGACTTATGTAACCAGGGAAATTTTTTCTAAAAATAAAAAATTATTTAAAAAAAAAAGAGAAATGTTTCATTTTAACAGAGATCAAAGGCTTAAACCAAAGATATAAAACTCAAAGATAGAACTTTAAACATAAGCCAGTGAATAGGGAAGATGCTGAGCAAGCTCCTCTTAGCTCCTGAAATCACAGGTTGTGGATGGTTTGATTATCCTGTATACAGATAAGGCTGAAGAAGAAATGAGAGAGGCTGTAGTTATTACATGCTGCTCAAGCCAAAGACAGCCCAACTGTCCTCTCATAAGACCAGACCATATATGGAGTATTATGCTCAGCCCTAAACACCCCATTTTAAGAAAGATGTTGATAAGTTGGAGAACATACAAAGGAAGATGAGCAGAATTGGAGAAAGGCCTCAAGTTCACACCATATGGGAATTATTTGAAAGACCTGGGAATGTTTGTCCTGGAGAAAGGAAGACAAGATAGCTGTCTTCAAATATTCTAAAGGTTATCACCTAGAGGGATATTGGATTTATTTAATTTGGTTCCTGAGTAGAGAACACTGGACTATATAGTCAGGAAGACCTAGACTTAAATTTGATACTTATTAGCTTTGCAAACTTGGATAAATCAGTTAACCTTTCTGGACTTCAGTTACCTCATCTGTAAAATGGGAAGACTAAATTCAGTACACTTCAAAAGCCCCTTCTACCTCTGTATCTATGAGCCCCTGAACTTGTGAAACTAGAATAGTGGTTTGTTGTTGTTGTTTAATTCTTTTCAATAGTGCCAGACTCTTCATGACCCATTCAGGATTTTCTTGCCAAAGATACTGGAGTAGTGATTAGAAATTGTACAGAAGCAGATTTAAGCTTGAGAGAAGGAAATATTTCCCAACTAGAGCTACCTCAGACTAGAATGAAGTTTCTTAAGGTAATATATTGAGGTCACATTTTTTTACACACAAAATAGACATTTCTGCTAGTGAAGAACATTTGTATATTAATTTAAACAAAAACTTAAGAAAATGGAAGGGTCAACTGGGAGCACATTGAAGTAATTAATAAAGTCCAGAAATATAAGCCTAGAACACCAAACTGGCCACAGAGAGATCTGCTTCGGACTAAAAGCATTTCATATGATGACTGGCACATAGTAAGTGTTTCTTCCTATCCTTCCCTTCCCAAAAAGTTTCATAAGACTCTTTATCTCTCTTCATGTCTCTGAGACTCAGGCACTCCCTTCCTCCAAAGGCCATTTCTTGCCCCCTTAATAGTTAGGGTGCTCCAGATATTAGAGGACATTTACATATTGCATCCTCTAAGATTTCCTTGAGGCAGTGGGATAGTGAGAGAAATATAGTTAGATCTTTAATCATAGGATCATGAGCTCATAGATCTCCAGCTGGATGGGATCTCAGAGGCAATCTAGTATATCTCCCTCATTTTATAGACAAGGAAAATGAGGTCCAGGGGCAGAAGGGAGATTTGAACTCTGGACCTCTGACTCCAGAGCCAGTTCTTTTTTGACAGTTCTGGCCCAAGGGAGTTGGAGCCAACTAGATTTCATGTGATAAGAGAGCCTAGAAAAGACAGGACTACATTAGAAAATAATGAGCTCCTGATGAGTGAGCATCTGGAATGCCTATGGAATTCTAGTCTATAACCACCTCAGGGACTCTGGAGTCAAAGAGCCAATATGGCTTTGAATTCTTACTCTGCTCTATTCTATATGTTTGACCTTGAACAAATTGCTTTCCCTTTCTGGGACTCATATTACTCACTTAAAAGAAGACAGGATCATTTCTGAGTTTTTACCCAGCTCAAAAAATCTATTAAATTTGCTTTTTCTTAGAATCAAGTTGCTAAAAGGTACCTTATTAATGACTTAATCCAATCCTGCCTCATTTTATGTGTGAGAAAAAAAGGAGAAGGGAGGAAGAAAAATAGCATTTATATATACATACTTCCTAGGCATGTGACCTTGGGCAAGTCATTTAACCCCAATTGCCTAGTACTTATCCTTCTTCTGTTTTGGTATCAATTCTAAGACAGAAGGTAAGGGCTTAAAAAAAAAAGAAAGGAAG
>NW_025375379.1:0-2580 GCF_016433145.1 Gracilinanus agilis
GAGAGAGAGAGAGAGAGAGAGAGAGATTGAGAGAGAGAGGATTTAGAACTGGAAGAGAACTTAGGAATCATCCAATCCAAGCTTCCTCATTTTTCAGGTGAGGAAACAAAGATCTATATAGTTAAAGTGATTTTCCCAAGGTTGCACAGTTAATAATAATAGCTAGCTAACATTTGTATAGTATTTTAAGGTTTGTAAAGCACTTTGCTTGTATGTTATCTCTTTTGATCCTCACAATATGCCTGGGAGTTAGATATTACTATTACCCCAATTTTACAGATGAGGAAATGGAGGCAGTCAGAAGTTGGTGATTTGCTGAGGATCACACAGGCAGGAAATCTTTGAGGTCAGTTTAAACTAAGGTCTTCCTGATTCTACATGTAGCACTTTTTATTTGCTGTACCACCTCTCCACCACAAGCAAGAAATTTGAACTCGATCCTATGGTTTCAAATCCATTAATATTTCTATCCTATGAACCTGCAATCCTAGTGTCAGAATGGGAAGAACCTTTAGATCTCTACAAAGCTCAACTCTCTCATTTTACAGATGCAAACATTGAGGTCTAAAAAGGGGAAGTGACTAGCCTAACATCATGCAGTGAATTTATGGCAGTCGGGACGAGAGTCAGCTAGATAGCCAAGGATAGAATATCAGTATTGGAATCAATAAGACTTGTCTTCCTGAGTTCAAATCTGGCTTCAGGTCCTTACTAGCTTCATGACTCTGGGCAAGACCTGTTTGCCTTAGTTTCCTCCTCTGTAAAATGAGCTGGCAAAAGAAATAAAAAAAACACTCCAGTATCTTTACCAAGAAAACTTGAAATGGAGTCATGAAGAGTTGGACAAGACTAAAATAAATGGACAAAAAAGCAAAATATAAAAATCATGGATCATAAATAATAACGGTATTTATGCATAAATTATTTATTATTATTCATCGAAACAGCTAGCATTTTATACAGAACTTTAAGTTTGCAAAGGCCTTTACAAATCTTATCTTACTTTATCCTGATAAAACTTTGGAAGGTAACTGCCATTATTATTATTATGTGTTTTTGGAAGAGGAAACTTAATCAGAAAGAGGTAAAAATGGTTTGCCCAAGGACACACAGCTAGTTAAGTGTCTAAGGATTTCCTCAGGGATTTTAACTTCTCAAGGGAAAGTTTGATACTTAAGTATACATACCACCGGCCTCTCTGAGCCTCAGTTTCTTCATCTATAAAATGTGAGGAAAGTGATGCCTATGCTCCCTACCTCCAAAGGCTGTTGTGGATATCGAACAACACAGTGTATATAAAGTATTCTGTGATAAGCTGTTATTATTATTTCTTCTTCATATCCTCAGTGTCTAAACACAGCCTCATATATAATGTGTGCTTAATAAATGTTCAGTTGAATTGGCAATACAGGACAAGGGGGAGAGTCAGCAGACATTGTGTGACTCCTGACTCCACAGATAGCGAGCGATGTGGCCTGGGTCGGAGCCTCAGTTTCTTCATCTATCAAATGGATATAATTTTTTCCCTCACTATTAACCTCCTAGGGCCACCGTAAAAGCTTCTCACAAAGTACAACATGCTTTCTAACATCAGGTCTTGCTGCCTCCACACCCAGCGCTCTAGCCGCTGGGGCCCTGAGCTGCCATGTAATTCTTGCCCTCAGCAGAATTTCCCTGGGCTGCTTTGGAGCGGTTGTCCCAGCCTGTGTCCATTTCAGACCTTGTCATAAAATATGTCTTCCAGATGGGTGGGTGGGCGGAATCTGCCCCAGTTCAGTAAACAAGCTTCCCTTCTCTTTCTTCCCTAGATGTTTCTTTTTAAATCTTTTCAAGCCCACTCCATGCCCAAGCAAAGCCCTCTCCTTGCAGATGGTCCCAGGCTTCAGTGTTTCCCAGACTACCACACCCCCTCCATCACTCCCAGCCCCGCGTCAGGCAGCGGTCCAACCATGTGCTCAGCTCCCTAAAAACTTCATCTTCTCCATCCGAATGGGCAGTTGGGCCAGTGAAAGATTTATGACTCCCCAGAGCTGCCATAGCCTTTTCATAATGCATCATTATTCCCCTCCCCACTCCCCATCCCTTCCCCCACTCGCTTAAAAACTCCCGAAGCTCCACTTTACTTGTCTCATTGTTTATGACCTCCAAGCTTCAATTTCCAATTTCACATTTTCCCATAAAGGCTCTCGAGGAATTATAGTACAGAGCAAGGGGGAGAGGGGAGGAGGCGGGAAGGATATGTGGTGGAGAGTGGCGGGACTGGCCTTGGGCAAAACTGTGAAGTACATAAAGGCCTTTGGATGGCTTTCAAAACTGGAACCGAATCTGGTTTCACCACTACTTAAACTCTAGGGTCTATATCTCGGTGACCTCAGGTGAGTTATTGATTGTCTGAGGGCTCAGTTTCATCCTCTGTAAAAATGGGGATAATATCTATGCCCAACTCATAGGAATGGTGTCAGGATCAAAGTAAATGGTATTTGGTAGTGGAAAGTATACTAGGGGGCAGTTAGGTGATTCAGTGGATTGAGAGCCAGGCCTAGAGAAAGGAGATCCTGGGTTCAAATCTAACCTCAGACA
>NW_025375380.1:0-5229 GCF_016433145.1 Gracilinanus agilis
ACAAAGAATATACAAATGGAAAGAATATACAAAATAATTTCCAAATACATAACATATCATATACAAAGAATATACAAATGGAAAGAATATACACAATAATTTCAAATATATAAAAGCAATTTCCAGTGGATGCAGTCCTAGTGACCTGGCCGGGTGGGTCAGGAGAGGTCTCTTTTAGGTGGGAGCATCAATCCCCGTGAAGACAGAGTTGTGTCTTCTGTATCTTCGACCTCTCCTTCATAATCTGAAATAAAGATTAAAAAACCCAGCCAGGCACAGACTGCATGCGCTCAGCAATGGTAGCCACAGGTACACGTGTTCATCAGAAAACAAGAATCCCCCCAGAGCCACGGGCAGAATCATACCCAATCCGTGTGTCCCCCTAGAGTAGACCGTCGGGGATGGTGAGGGTTAAAGGTGGCTTTTTTTTAAGGCTTCGTTTTGCTGCTGAATAGCCTGACATTTATGCCATGTGTCCTTTGGGGGGGAAAATGCCTCTTCCAAGTACCGATTATCAGGGAATTCCAGCCAAGTTCCAATTGCCTCGTGATAATGCGGCACTTTGTTAGTGAGCGGGTTCAGAACTGATATCCCCATTATGGAGCATATCACGGAATGAATGTTATTGTTAAGTGTAAGGACAGGACATATTAGTGGTATCTTTTATTACACCGTCTTCATTACAAAGGAACATGCTCGCTGAAACGTTATCCGCGTGATAGGTGGAGGTACATTGTTCTTGAGCTGTTGGCTCTGATTAAGGCTGGGATAATGCACAGCCTCTGCCTTTAATGTCCGTCAGGAGGCAAGACAGACCGAGGTAAAATAGATGAGCATATGTTGGCAACAGATTAAAAAGGGCAGTGTAAAGTCCATTAATAATTCTCATATTTAGGATTTGCTCCATACTGTACTTAGCGCATCTGCACCATTTAATCTCTTCTTGGAGAGACCAGCTGAGAGAACCTTTTTCCCCCCTCTGAGCGATAGGCCTGGATTTTCTGAGGCAGCACATTTGTCTGTCAGCGCCGTGGGCTGTTCGGTGATTTACTTGCCGTCAGATGATGTTGGTGTCCGGTTGATGATATAGCCTTGCTGGATATGGGGAAATTTGTTACCTTTAGCTTTGACAGGAAGATAATTGCTGATGGTTAACAGAACTGAGCAGAATCCATTGGTTTTCTAGTAACACAAGCCATGGCATCGGCTTCGAGGACCCAGTCTTTCCTCCAGATAAACTTCCATATTGTGTGTTTTCGTGGAATGTGTGTTTTTATTTCATTTTGGTGGAATTGACGGATGTCTGAAAAAAAAATCTTTTTAATGTCTGATGTTGAAAAATATTAGCTCCTAGAGGTGGGAGGGGGTGTTCTTTAACAAAAGAAGAAAAGAAAAGAAAAAGAAGAGATGGGTACCATGCTATATCGAGTCAAGTTGGCATCTCTTCAAATGCTTCTCTTGTAATTGCCATCCCCCAAAATGGAATGCAGTTTCATAAGGGACCTTGATCACCTCTTCTGAGAGCACATAAATCCTGACTGCAATCATACAGCAGGCTTAGTTTTCTTCCACACTGTGATGGGGGTGACAGTGACAGTCTTAATATTCTAGCTTCAAGGGCCTCTTCCTGAGACCTTAGAAAAAAAGCACCCACTCTTACAGCCAAAGGGGAAAGAGTGTGCCTCTGAGAAACCCTTGGTGGGAACAGATTCAGGGCAACCCAGCCAAGGGAAATTCATCATATACTCTGAATAAAAGAGACAGTAGAAAATCCAGAACTGAGGGTGCCATAGAAGAGGCCCCGTGAGCCAGGACAGATGGATTTTTTTAGACCAGAGAGGAGAGGATTTAGCTTTTATCCTCTGTTTCCTACAATATTGTGCTAAATTCTGAAATACATATATAAGCAAAGAATTCAGTTCCTGCCCTAGAGGAGCTTCCATTCTAAAGGGTGAAGAAAGACTGTATATAAATGGGAGCTCAAAAGAAGGATGAGTATGCATACAGTTGTGGTCTGGGAGATGGCTAGGATAGAGATGAAAGTGCAATTGAATTCTCAGTTTTGTAAGATAAAGCTCTGAAGGTCTTCAGACACTCTTGGTGGGGGGATTCCAAAGTTCATCTGGGGAAGAGGTGAAGATGATAGTCTTAGTGGAGAAGGTAGAGTATGGAGGTGGCCTAAAAGTATAGGCTATATCTTGAATTCTGCCAAGTAAAGGCAAAGCTCATCTATTATTGGGCTTTTGGTGAGGAAGTGGGCTAAGTGGTGGTCTCAGCATGGTAAATTCTTCATCTACTACTAAGGGTACCATTGTGCCTCTTTCTGAGGAAATAAATAATACATTTTATTTGCTGAAATTTAGATAGGTCTGAGACCTTTGATTTTATAGGGGTTGTTTCTCAATTTTTTTTGGTTGGGAGACAAAATTAATCGGTACAGAGTATTTACTATACTTAATGCTTTAATAATAATATAAGATGGTATGGCATTCTTAATAAGAATGAGTGATAATAATTGCATTAATGTCTTATTTTTTGATATAGTTTTTAAAATGTCTTTTGGTTTTATAGTCATTCATTACCCAATATGTCCCCTTATCCTCAGAGAGCCATCTCTTGGGAAAGAATACAAAAAAAATGACAAATGTTGGAATGGCTATAGGAATATTAGTGTATCGGTGCATTGTTGGTGGAATTGTGCATTGATTCAGGCACTCTGAAATGCCTGAGGGAATTGTACCCCTCAATAACCAAACTCTGTATATCCATTGATACAGAAATACTACTTCTAGACTTATTCTCCAAAAAAGAGAAAAAAAAGAGAAAAAATAATTCACATGTACAAAAATATTCACGACAGGTATTTTTGGAATAGCAAAAAACTAGAAACTTAAGGGCTACCCATTATTTGGAGTATGGATAAATAAATTATTGCATGTGAATATAATGAGATACTTTGGTGGTGTTTTCTTGATTAGGTATGTCTTGTTCTTTGTGACCCCATTTGGAGTTTTCTTTGCCAAAGATACTGGAATGGTTTGCTGTATTCTTTTTTAGCTCATTTTACAAATGAAGAAACTAAGGCAAATAAATTAAGTGATTTGTCCCACAACTAGTCAGTGTCTGAAGTCAGATTTGAAATCAGGTTCTCCTGCCTCCAGGCCCAATAATCTATCCACTGTGCCATCTAGCTTAGCTTTCCATGATGGAATACTATTATATCATAAAAAATTATGAAACAGTTTTAGAGAAACCTGAGAAGACTTCTATGAATTGACGAAGAATGAAGTGATCAGAACCAAGAGAAGAACATGGTCAATAATATGAACATTTTAAAAACAAACACCTTTGAAAGAATTAATAACTTTAATCCATACAAGCCACATATCTCTATGGGATCATTATGCACAATTATATGTGTCTATGTAATGTATACATATATATACACACACACATCTTTCTCTCTGTCTCTGTCTCTCGCTCTCACTCTGTCTGTCTCTGTCCCTTTTTCTCTCCCCCATCATATCTACCCAGTGTGGAAATTTGATTATGCATTAGTTGTTACAAGAGTTCCCACTTGTCTTCCCTTCCTGCTCCCTGCCAATGACAGCAGATGTGTGAGAAAGAGAAAAATGAATGTTTGTTCATTAAAAAAATAATTAAAATTAAATTAAAAAGAAGAAAAATATCAGGTTAGAGCATCATCCATGACCAACAGCACATGCAGTTTTCAACATCTCTAGCCTTCCACCTTTGACATTTCACACCTATTTCCTCCGGCCAAATCTTGGCATTATTAGTCTATAGTTATTTTTTCAGCTTTGCCTCTATTTACACGGTTGTAATCAATGTGTATATTGTGTTATTGGTTAGTTGCCTTTTTCCTTTAATGACTATTAGATGGCTGTCCTTGAGAGGAGAGACTCCTGTGAGCTGGAATGGTTAGGGAAGGAGCCACGGAAAGTGTGGGATTTGAAGCTGGACCTTGAAGGGTGGAATTGAATTTGTCTAGCAGAGAGGAAGAGGGAGTACATTCTAGGTGGGAGGCTAGCATGAGGCAAAGTTGCCCACTGATCATGGAATGAAACTGATGAGGATGGACCATCAGTAGATATGGGTAACCTACCAAGTGATCCTAGCAATGGATCAGCTTTCCTACCCCTCCAGATTTGGGGGTTTGGAAGATACTAGAGGATTGCAAAGTCACTCCAGTTACTGGCTTTTTTCAGTCTTCTCTTGGTTCTGAGGGCTGGCACATATTCTTGAGAATGTCCTTTTTTAATCCTTTATGTCAAAGGCCATTTGAAAATAACTCATTCCTATTTTTTTCTCTTCCCTGTGTTACTGCCACTATTATCAGGAAGGGTGAAAACAACACAGTTGGAAAACACAGAAACTACTTCACTGCCATATTTCCTTTCTGTGATGGATCTCTTTCTCTGGGTGATAACCCACATTGGAAAATATTCATTCACTATTTCCCCCTTTGAAATCGTAAGAGAGTTGATCTTGGACATTCCATCCCTTGAATTTCCCAAACTGATCAACTGAATCCTGAGAGATCTAACCTGGTTGGGTGGGGAGGGGTTTGATTCTGAATAGCCATTTAGAAGTCCTAAAGAACCTGGTAGAAATGGTGAGGCAGATACAAGGAGGAAGGGATTTTTAATGAAATCCTGTGTGGCAGAGGCTCAAGTTGAATGACTTTTAAATAGCTCATAGGAAGGGAGGAGACTCCATTGCAAAGCCATCTACAGAGTAGCCCCCTTGGGAGATCAAATGAGGGGACATATCTCAGGAGCTCAGGGAGCTGCCCAGACCTGAGAACCCAGAAACTGTAGGTTGTACCTCAAAGTTTAGTTTAAGTTTCTCCTCCCACCTCACCCCCCCAACACTGAATGTGCATCGTTTTCCTTTCTTTCCTTGGTTTTAACACTGTGTGACCTCGTGTTGTATTTTTTCTGAATGACAATGAAAGTAATTGAAAATATTGATTGGCAGTACAGTTAAGTTGTCAACACAACCATTTAATTTGTCAGGAGGACTTGTTAAATTGTCAAAAATCATATAAAAAAACTCCTTCAGTCACTGATGATATACATTAGAGATGTTCATGAATCAAATGGGCCATTTTGGAGATAAGTGTTGGAGAAAAATTCTGAAATGGTTTTCTTCAGATATGTGTTCTCTCTCTCTCTCTCTCTCTCTCTCTCTCTCTCTCTCTCTCTC
>NW_025375381.1:0-7427 GCF_016433145.1 Gracilinanus agilis
ACTCCAATTGTTGGACCTTTGCTGTTCTTTTGCCTTAGAACCAATAGACAGAGGGTAAGGGTTTAAAAAATAAGGACAAACAATAACAACAATGAAGTATCAGAATTCTACAGAGAATAAATCATCCTTATCTGAGAAATGGGAAATTTGTGTGCTACAGAATAATGAAGAGAGACAGCAAGTTAGAAAGAGAAAGAATAGCTCCTATTAGAATCATCTAGATGTGGATAGTGGATAGAGTGCTGGGCCTGGAGTCAAGAAGACCTGATTTAAAATTTGGGTTCAGACACTTACTTAAGCAAATCACATGACCTCTGTATGCCTCAATTTCCTCAACTATAAAATGAGAATAATAGTAGTTCCTACCTCTCAGGGTTGTTGTGAAGATAAAATGAGATAATATCTGTAAAATGCTTAGCACATAATAGGTGCATACTAAATACTTGTTTTTTTCCTAATACCAATACTTTTCTACTTCTGAAGAGCATGTAACAATGGACTTATATAGGACTTGTGGGGCAGAGCCTCCACCAAAGATCAAAACTATGGGTGACTGAAAAGGATGACTTTCATTCTTTTCCTTTCTTTAAATAGAACTTTATTCTGTAATTTAATTAAGTATGTGGTTTCAGATTGGAATTCAATCTCAATGTAGTGGTGGGGACCAGGGGTTTATACCATGTCTATACTGTCCCAAGTTTCCTGGGTAGAGACTGAGTCAGGAGAGTCATAAAATCCCACCCCCTCAAAGTGTGCCTGAACCCTTTATGTAATCATTTCTGACACAAGGCTTATGGAAGGATGCCTAACATTTCCATAATATATTTAGCTTATCAAAAAATTTTCACGCATTATATCATCTTATCCTCACCACAAATGTGTGCCATGGTGGGGGAAGAGTGAGATTATTTCATCCATTAGATAGATGAGGACATAAAGATTCTGAGAAGTTTGCCCAAGGCCACACATTGATATTGTGGCCAAGTAGGACAGGGAACCCTAATTCCAAGATGATTATGAAGGAATCTATTTTGACAGTATATTTAAAAAGAAATTACTTTTCTTTTTTCATTTTTATTGTTATGCAGAACACCTCCATATTGGTCATTATTTAAGAGAACATTCATACATAACAAAACCCCCAAAATAAAACCATAAATTAAACACTGATGTGAAAGATGACTCCAACAGTTCTTTCTCTGGAGGTGCCATAAGTCCCTGTCATAAGTCTCTCTGGATTTTCCAAGATCATTACACTGCTGAGAGTAGCCAAGCTTTTGCAGATAATCCTCGTCCAATATTACTGTTATTGTATATAATGTCTTCCAGTTCTGCTTATTTCACTCTGAATCAGTTCTTGCAGAACTTTCCAGCTTTTTCTGAAATCATCTGCTTATCATTTCTTGTAGCAAAATAGTATTCCATCGCCAACGTGTACCACAATTTGTTCAGCCATTCCCCAATTGATGAACATCCCCTCACTTTCCAATTCTTTACTACCACAAAAAGAGCAGCTATAAATATTCTTTCCTCTTTTTAATTATCTCTTTGGGATATAGACCTAGTAGTGACATTACTGGATCAAAGGGTATGCACAATTTTATAGCCCATTGGTTACAGTTCCAAATTGCCCTCCAGAATGGTTGGATCAGTTCACAACTCCACCAATAATGCATTAGTGTTCCAATTTTGCTACACCCCCTCCAACATTTACCACAAGAAATTGTGTTTCTGTCATAAAACTAGCAATACTACTCGGGAAAGCGATGGAATGGGACCTTCTTTGAAAAATGCTTCAATAGTACTTTAGAAAATCCTGCCCTGGAAAAGACTTGATCATTTGGTATACTCAGGGCATACCAGACTTGTCTATCTTAACTGTTACCTCCAGAAATGTTGCAAAAGAGACTTGGTAGACTAGGATAGGGGGTTAGAGTTAGGGAGTTAGAGGTTAGCGTTTGAGCTGGTTGGTCAGTCCTTGTCCTTTGTACAAAATGACATTACTATATTGGATATAGTATGTCTGATTCTGACTGAGATCAGTAAGATCCCTTCTAGAGATTAGGCACAAAGAACTCATATGAACATTTGGGATGGAAATGTCTGTGCATACACACTTACCCAGAATTCCTCATGGGGGGCCATTGGCATTTGGTCTTTGAAGAATTTCCTTTCAGGAGCACATGTGTCTTAGACACAAAGAAGATATAGAAGAGAAGTATACTTTTCTTTCTGAATTAGGACGAAATTTGAGACTCATTACTAGATCAACAGCAGAAATCAGGAAAAATAAGCCTAACATGGCATTTTTGAATATGCATGGTGGTGGTGATGGCAGTAGACCAGAGTGGAGGGCAGATTTATGATTGAAGATAGAACTTAAACCCAGCCTCTCTCTGCTCCTCTGTATTTGCTTTCCCCAAAGTCATGACAGGAAAGCTCTCTACCTAGCCAACCTTAGCAATTATGAAAGAAAGATAGAGAAGAAAGAAATTCACTTCCTTTGTCCTTCATTTATATTAATTATAACCTGCTATGCTTTATTTTAATGGTTGTTTATGAACATAAACAATATAAACTATACTATCTGAAAATTTCAGAGTAAACCATTAAAACAGAGTTCAAGATGATGAAAGGGAAGTTAATCCAAAAAGGAAAGATTTTTCTTACCCCTGGCCAAGGCAGGGTTGAGTTGGTTAGAGAATGATTTTTAAACTTTTAGTAATCTCTGAGATATCCATGTCCTAGATTGCTTTCAAACCCAGAAAGAGGTTTAGCACGGAATTGAGGCAATAGCAGTAGGACGTGCAAGTTGCTGTTGTCCGTTTACATAATCACATCCTGCACTCAGTACCACTTGGCTATAGTACTTTGTAAATGAGCTGCAATCTGGAGGCAACCTTCAGGCAGGAAATGAGAATTTAGGAGAAGGTGCAACAAAAGAAGATGCCAGCTTTCAACTGGGAAGAGCATCTTATGTTGGCAATTTGAGGAAACTGGCATTAACCAGGGATGAGGAGGGTCACTGGATCACAGGAATAATAGTATTGGAGGAGGGAAAGAATCTTAAAGATCATCTTGTCCAGCCTACACATCCTACACATTAGGAACCTGAAGCCCACTGATGGGTAGGGAAGACTGAGAAGTGAAAATCTCAAATTGTCCTTAACTCATTCACATTCTGACACTCTGGTCCTGAGTCTTCTTACAACTGCCCGATCACCAGCTCTCTTTTTTGCCATGCAGAGACTATTGAGAACTCAGCACTGGGTCATTCAAATATCTCGGGGCATTTTATCACTGTTCTCAAGTGCTACAATCATTTTTAGAGGGTTAGAACCAGGAACCAGGGTGCATCCAGTTTCATTGGTTGTATACAGGTTAAGGAGTGAGGGAGAAGGCTGCCACATACTTTCTCAAGGCTCCAGCCACATTTCCTAAGTGGAATCTGGGGGTTAGAAGGAGGGGAGGTGAATGGTGGCCAGGGCACCACCTAAACCCTCTGATGATTCACAAATAAAGGCCTGAAATTCCCCTTCAAATTGGCAGAATTGTATATCTGAACATATCCCTACTCATACCAACATTCCCTTGCTTCCGCAAAGACAAAGTCCCAAATAACCATTCTTTTTCTCCCACCTCCCAACACTCTTGATTTCAAGCACCACACTGACACTTCATCTACACTCCATTCTTTGTGCTTAAATTCAGCTTTCTACATCTTTGGATACAAAGAACCAGAAGGCAGTTTCCAAACATGTCAGGAGAATACATTTCCAATCCTATAGCTTATGGGAATAATTAATGATTGTGTATGATGATTATTTGATTGTTAATTAATTGGCTCTCTACATACTCCCACCCCTGCTCCCAAGAATATAACTTACTTGTGGAAAGGGATTGTGTTTCCTTTTTTTGCTTTTCATCCACAACACCTAGCACAGAGCCACAATTTAGTACATGATGTAATCAATGCTTCTTGAATTGAGCTATCTCTGAGGTCTCTTCCAGCTTTAACATTCCAGGATTCCACAATTGGAAATGACTTAATTCCAAACATGTAGAAAATAACAATAATAATCTGGGGAATTAAACACACACAGGCAGTAGTAACCAAACCAAAGTTGGCAGTCATATTGGGAACTGACCACAAAGTGGCTCTTTGGTGACATTTTGACATGAGAATGATTTATTACTGTCATATCCGATGGTTCAGAGAGTCTGACAATTGAATGTCATCCAAAGGCCACAGGTTCCTCCCTGGGCAGAGGCACTCATTCCTATTTCTTAGTTGTACCTCGTTTATCTGGCCCACTTTGCTAGCGCCAACGACATCTGCAATCTACTTGGAAGCCAAGCAGACACCCCCTTACCCCCCATCCCGGAATCCTCCCTCCAAGAGGTGCTGAGTGCATTAGAGGGTTTCAGAAGTACTTGAGCTTTTTAAGGGGGGAAGAAGGGAGGAGGGAAATGACAGCCAATTAAAAAACAATTTTTCCCCTTGCAATCATTAATCAAAGGAGTCAGCAGAAGTCCAGGCACTGACACCTGGCAAAGAGCAATGTGGAGGCCCCGAATGATTCCAGCTCCCCTGGAAAGAGCCTGAGTCAGCCAGTCATACACCCATCCATCCACTTGCCTGGAGTCCTGAAGGAAATGGGAATTAGTAGAGACATTTGGGGAAGCTGGGGGTAGCAAAAGCGGCACAAAGAAATTTGACTGATTGGAGGTCCCTGGGGGAGAAGAAACGGGGTCTTGGGGTCACTCCCTCACCAAATTAGGAGTGTCTGTCATTTGAAACCCAAATAAGTGGGAACAGGAGTAAGAGATTTTCTGCACAGGGAAAGAAAGCTTTCTATTAGTTTTCTGGTAACCAAATTGCAAAGAGGCCCAACACAATTAGTGGGTTGCAGTTTTTCAGTTCTTCATTCAGTCATAATTTAGCACCTTCACATCTATTCCCTGTCACATAGAGTCACATTCAGGAAGTCCTATTGTTCGAAACAGAACAAATTGTAAAAGGAGGTGGGTAAGGAAGGAAAGAAGGAAGAGAAGAAAGAAAATAAGGAAACCCTGGAGAAATAGGAAGAAGAAAAAAAAAGAGGACAGAGAAGAATGATGTTACCTTGGAAATAATAATGAATTTGCATCAGGTTTAACCCCTATTTGAAGTAGGATGCCCTTCAGGAACCAAATAAAAATGGTGGAGATGGCGGGGAGGGAGAAAGGTGGAGTTATGAAGCCTTCTTGATTGTATAGTTCCTCTAGAAATGTGACTGAATTGAGCACTGAAGGAGGGGTTGGATAGGCAGCTCCTCTGGGGGACCCATTTCCTGCCAACTTTGCTTGCACTCCAAGCCTAGTTATAACATAAATAGCAGCTAAAAGTAAGAATTGTAACTGTCAAGCCAATTCCTTACTCTCCAAAAAAAAGTGTTTAGCTGAAACCACTGAAGGCACAAGACTCAACCACAGCCCAACACCATGATTAAGGAGAAGCTGAGGGACATAAACTTCCTCTTTAGGAAAAGAATGGAGGAAAGAGACTGAATAATGCAGAGAAAAGCTAAGACACTTGGTGGGAGGCCAGGGATCTTTAATGGATTCCACCTCTCCACTGATTTCTTATTTCTTATTTTTATTTTTTATATTTTATTTTTTTATTGATTAAGAAAATTTTTCCATGTTTACATGATTCATGTTCCTTCCCTCCCCCTCCCACTCTCCTCCCTTAGCCAATATGAAATTCCACTAGGTTTTACATGTGTCATGTAAAAGACCTATTTCCATATTATTAATATTTGCATTAGGGTGATCATTTAGAGTCTACATCCCCAATCATATCCCTATCGAACCATGTGATCAATCAATTGTTTTTCCTCTGTGTTTCTACTCCCACAGTTCTCTCTCTGGATGTGGATAGTGTTTTTTCTCATAAGTCCGTCAGAATTGTCCTGGATCATTGCATTGCTACTAGCAGCGAAGTCCACTGCATTCAATTGTACCAGTGTATCTGTCTCTGGGTACAATATTCTCCTGGTTCTGCTCCTTTCACTCTGCATCAATTCCTGGAGGTTGTTCCAGTCCACATTCTCCATTGATTTCTAAGGAATTAGTCTTAGAGTCCTTACTCTAATTCCCCAAACCCTCAAGCCACAAACATAGGAAATGGTAGAGCTGGGACAGACTTTAGAGTCTATGTAGTACCACCTCTTCATTACAAAGATGAGAAAACCTAGGCCTAGTTACTCCCCAAATGCCAATATCTGGTGAAAATGTGTTTGTCCCCCCCCCCCATGTTTAGCCCTAGAACAACTGCTCAGCCCTCAAAAAAGTCTATTTATAAGTGGACTGAGGACCCAGTCACCAGTTCAGTGTTGCCTGGACCAATTTCCCTGAGGGCTATTCTTTCATTTCACAACAATCACCAAGTCACTTCCCCAGGAGAAACAATATTAGTTCCTTTACCCTTTCCTCAGGGAATCCATTTTCCATCCCTTTAATCATCTGTATTGCTCTGCTCTGAATGCTTTCCAGGTCCTCCAAAGCTTTTTTTCAAGTATAGTTCCCCAACTGGACACAGAACTCTAATTAGGGATTAACTATAGCAGAAAATACAAGAATGGTTCTCATGCTCTGGACTTGCCTGAGGTCCTTTAATTTAAATGTGTTTAGGGCATAAATAGATAGATGAGAGAGAAGAGAGAAAAGAGGAGTGGAAGGGAGGAGAGAAAAGAGGAAGAGAGGGGTGAGGAGAGAACAGAAAGGAGGGGAGATGAGGGGAAGAAATGAAAGGGGAGAGGAGTGGAAGGGAAGGGAAGGGAAGAGAAGGGAAGAGAGGACAGAACAGAACAGGAGAAGGAGCATTGATAAAACACTTACTTATAAAGGACTGAGGATATGTATAAAAAAAGCAAGAACCTATAACCTTAAGAAGCATATGTTCCATGACACAAATATGGTACTGATCCCAAAGCCAGGTAGACCAAAAACAGAGAAAGAAAACTATAGACCAATCTCCCTAATGAACATAGATGCAAAAATCTTAAATAGAATATTAGCAAAGAGACTCCAGCAAGTAATTAAGAAGATCATCCACCATGATCAGGTGGGATTTATACCAGGAATGCAAGGATGGTTCAACATTAGGAAAACCATCCAAATAACTGACCATATCAACAGTCTAACAAACCAAAATCACATGATTATCTCAATAGATGCTGAAAAAGCCTTTGACAAAATACAGCATCCATTCCTATTGAAAACACTGAAAAGTATAGGAATAGAAGGACCTTTCCTAAAAATAATAAACAGTTTATACCTAAAACCATCAACAAGCATTCTATGCAATGGGGATAAATTAGAAGCCTTCCCAATAAGATCAGGAGTAAAACAAGGATGCCCATTATCACCTCTACTATTCAACA
>NW_025375382.1:0-1944 GCF_016433145.1 Gracilinanus agilis
ATATATATATATATATATATATAATAAAATGTCTCTTGATGTCAAGAAGCTCTTTCTTCATCCATATTAACAATGGTGAGAAAAAGAGCTTGCTATCTCTTAAGAATATTGTTTGAAAAAAGAAAGTACAATTATTCACATTACAAAACAGATTCAAAAATTTTTAAAAACAGGAATAAGTTAATATAAAACATTTGAGGTTGCCATTTTAGACATTTTTAATAAGCTTGGAATGATGACTTCAACTAAGTATAGAAAGAGTTGAAAGAATTAGCATATTAATGGAATGAGTCAATTCTCTATGTCTGTCATTCTCTCTCTCCTCTCTATCTCTGACTCATTGTCTGTGTCTCTCTTTGTCTCTTTCCCTCTCTGTCAATGTCCTTTATAAAAGTTAATAACCTTGCTTTACTCACAATATCATTGGGATTTAAAAAATAACCTTAAAGGATGTCAAGTCCAATTCATTTAAGAGATGAGAAAATTTAGGCATAAAAAGATAAAATTACTTTTATACATATTAAATGACAGAGCTAGGATTTGAGCTCAGATATTCTGATTTTAGACCTAATTATACCATGCTGCATCTACTAGAGAATATCTAAGTATAATATGTCTGTGAAATAATTCAGCCCAAGTTGGGTTTGTTTTTAGATAAATTAAGGTGTATCCTTAGAAGGAAATCCTTGACTACCTATATTTCTTTAGGTAATTTTAATTAGTCCAGCCTGGAATCAGCAATTATCTTCTACTTACTTTCAAGCAAAAATAATTCTTCAATTGGAATGAAATCAAACTCTGTGTATGTGTGTGTGTGTGTGTGTGTGTGTGTGTATGTGTCTGCTAAAGGGAAGAAAAGAGCTAATGTCTGATGTATTAAACAATAATTCAGGAATCAAGCCTACCTTTATATTTCTATTCTGAGGGACAATTAATTATTTATTAAGATGCTACGATTGAATTACAGGGATTAGTATAATGAAATAATGATTGGAAAGAAACCCTATGGTGAAATGAAACATCTAATGAAAGTTCTAAATACCTGTTGTGCTGTTCTTTATATTTCTCTCTATTAAATTTTGTAATGTTAGATTTAGTTTGCCATCAGATCAAACATTTAAAGATGAAGATATCATAGAACTCATTTACTTCAAAACACTTCTTTAAAATATAAAGAAACAGGTCCAGAAAAATCAAGCTTTCAATCAACAAGGCATTTTAAAATTTCTACTATGTGCCATACACTCTGCTAGACACTAAGGCTTATGGTGGCAAAAATGAAGTATATTAATATTTCCTTAGAACATGAATATTCTATTGGTGTTAAGAGAATAACATATATGAATATAAGTAGATATAAAATATAGAAAAAGTAAATAAAATAAAACTGTTGTTTGAGTAAAAGTGGTAGGCTATGATGAAAGATATGGCTTTTGGAAGGAGATTTGAAAGAAGGTGGGGAAAATAAAAGAATCAAGCAGGAACAGAGTCTAACAAATTACTTAAATAAATGTTATTTATGGTTTAATTGACTAATTAAAATGTCTAGACCTATTTTCTCATTCGTAATATGAATGATTTTGAATAAATGATCTCCATATTCTCTTCATCCTTAAAATTCTGATCCTTTGATGGGTTAAACTTATATGACTGGGCAGGAATTTTTTGCATTTAATTTACCTTTCTGTGGATAGTTGGGTACAATTTTTATGATATTTTGGATCTCAATTAAGTGGCTTTATGATTTTCTAGGGCTTCATGCAATAAATACAATGCTATATGAAAACAGAAGCTACCTTACCTAGCTAGATAGGAAATTCCTTTTCATTTTGATTGTACTCTAGATTTGGAAAATATATATTTTTTTCTGTTGTAGGACTCATTTTATATTGATAATTAAAAGGTGTTTGAATGAAATTACCTGTTATATATATATATATATAT
>NW_025375383.1:0-2113 GCF_016433145.1 Gracilinanus agilis
ATATATATATATATATATATAGCTGCTCTCTTTGTAGTGAAAAATAACTTGAAATTTAGGGGATACACATCAATTGGGGAATGACTAAACAAATTGTAGTATATGATTGTGATTGTTGTGAGGAAGATTATTATTTAGTTATTAGCTGATGGATGGAATACTACTGTACCAGGAAAAAAAATGAACAGGCCAATTTTTAAAAAAAGTCTGTGTCACACTCATATTCAATTAGCTATAATTCTCTCTTGCTTCTAGTATTAAAATTTAAACCCCTCTCTGGCTTTTAAAGCCTTTTACAAACATGGATATCTTTCCAGCCTCACTACATATTATTTCCTTTCTCACTCTATAAAGTCCATCCAAACTGGTTTCTTCTTTGTTCCTTACACACAGAATCTCTGTCTCCATGCCTTTGCACCCTTGCCTGGAATGCACTCACTCTTCGAGTTCACCACATAGAATTCAAAATGAAGTTGGAAGCTTTTCCTGATTTCCTTTAATTTCTAGGGCCTGCTCTCATTAACTAGTTGGAAAGAACTATACAAAATGATGAATAGCAAAATGAGTAAAACCAAGGGAGGACCTCTAGAAAATGAACTGAAAAATGGAAATGAGAAAGACATAATTTATAGTTACAAATCTATTTCCCAGATGATACCTCCTATGACATGAGTAGAGGTGGGAAGGGCTAAGACACTTGGAAAGAAATTCTATTAATAAAAAATAAAAATACAAATAATGCCATGCCAATTATTTGTCTTTTTTTCTTTTGAGATGGATATTTATAGGTAGTATGTCATAATAGATAATGTTGACCTTGAAGTCAGGAAGACCTGGGCTCAAGTTCTACTTCAATCAGTCAGTCCATCAGAATTAAAAAAAAAAAAAAGCATTCATAAGTTTCTACTATTGGTCAGACACTTCTACTGGGCTTTGGAGATACAAAGACAAAAAAAAATGAAATGATGTTCTCGAGGAGCTTATATTCCATTATGGAGGAAGATCAAAAATAAGCAAATACTGAATAAGATTATATATCGAATACATTTAAAAAATTAACCCTAGGTAGTTAATGAGGGCAGGAAATAGAAGTTAAAGGGAATCAGGAAAACCTTATGCATAAGGTCATATTCTAACTTCATCTTGAATTCCATGTGGTGAACTTGAAGAGGGAGTGCATTCCAGGTAGGGATGCAAAGGCATAGAGTCAAAGATTTTGTGTGTAAGGAACAAAGATAAAGCAGTCTGGATTGACTTTATAGAGTGAGAAGAGAAACACTATACAGTGAGGCTGGATTAGTTGTGAATGGCTATAAAAGATAGAGATGGATTTAAATTTTAGTTCTAGAGGCAACAGAGAATTTTGGCTAATTGAATATGAATGTGCCATAGACATGTTTAGGGAAATCACATTGGCAGCTATATGAAGGACTTTGGAATAGAGTGACTTGAGGGTAGAAACCTTCTGATACATGCCGGTTTTGTTTTTTTTACAAGAGTAGTAAATGAAATTTAGAAATTTTGCAAAAGTCTTGGTTAATTTTCTCCACAGTGTTCCTGTGATGTTCCTTCTGGTCCAATATTTCTGTGAGGATGAGATAAGATTAGTCTGGCTCCTGATGAAGCCGTGTTGACTCTTTATGCTCATTCTTCCTTTTCTAGATATTGGCTTACCATTCCTTTAATGATATGTCTTAATATTTGGTTAGGATTTGAAGTTCAGGCTCCATTGTCTTATTATTTTTCAAAATCCAGGCACACACTGATGAAATTATATAAATACTGAAGCATTAAACAAACTACTAGTAAGAAAGGAAACATAAGAGAAGAGTCAGAGCACTTTAGTGAGAGTCCTCTATCTTCCAGTTACTACTTGACTTTTGCCAAATCTCTCTTGGCTTCAGGTTCCTTATTCTATGAGTTTATATATATGTACATATATATAATTTAGATGTATTCTAGTTTTTCTTCTATCCTTTATAGTTGACTTTTTAAACCTAAACATAGAACTTTGCATTCATTTCTATTAAAATTTACCTTTTTTAATGTACTTACTCAACTTTCTAGCCTCTTAATTTAAAAAAAGATATATATATATATATATATATATATA
>NW_025375384.1:0-6514 GCF_016433145.1 Gracilinanus agilis
GAGAGAGAGAGAGAGAGAGAGAGAGAGAGAGAAAGTTCCTCATCCTCACTGACTCTAAGCCTCTGTTTTATTCAAATTTAAAATAAAAACACATAAGTGTTAGGATTTGAAAGTCCTGTTTGATGTTGGAAAGATAACTCCTGGGTTTGGACAGAAAAGCAAAAAGGGATGTTTCTAAGGGAAGATGAACCAGGGAGCCTAGCCCCATGGCATTCCCGAGCTCCAAGGGACCTGGACACCCATCACAAGCACATTGTGTTTGTGGCCAGCAACAGAAGCTTCTTGTCACTCCATTGCTGTCGGGAGGTAACAGGCATTTTCCTAAGGCTGAAGACACAATCTGAGAAAAAACAAAGGGGACATGAGAGAGGAAGAAAGGAGGGAGGGAGGGAGGGAGAGGGTTGAATTGATTGCAGTCTGTTCAGGTCTAGCTGGAAAACACAATGAAGTGAAATGCTTCTTGGTTGGTGTACTTTTCTTTATTTTTTTTCCCAGGGTTTCAAGTGGGGAGGGAGGGATGGGGAATGGGAAAGACAGAAGTAGAGAGGGTGATGGCCTAGCAGAAGAAGCAATCAGAAGACAAGAAAAGGCTGGGCCAGAGGAGTTAAAATAGCCGATGGTTTCTCTGGGATGTATTTGGGTCCATTCTCACCACTTTGTCCCTCCCCGCCCCACTTCTCCTTCCTTTTCTGAGGCCAGTGCTGACCCCTTGTTTGGAAAGAAGAAAAGTCAAAAAAACTAATGCATTTATTTTTTCAAGGCTGGAATCTAGAAGGGTTGGTGTTTGGGGTTACCTTGGCAGAGTGAGACCTCATTGTGGGTTAATATCACTACATCCTTCCAACAGAGAAATGATGTGGTTGAGGATAGGGTTAGATTGGCATAAAACTGTGTTCAAAGACTTCCTCAAGAACATCGCTTATGGGGGCAGCCAGGTGGCTCAGTGGATTGAGAGACAGGCCTGGGGTCCGGAGGTCCTGGGTTCAAATCTAACCTCAGATACTTCCTAGTCCTGTGATCCTGGGCAAATCACTTCACACACACCCCCCCCCCCCATATTGCCTAGCCCTTATTGCTCTTCTGCCTTGGAACCAATACACAGTATTGATTTAAAGACAGAAGGTAAGGGTTTAAAAAAAAATACACCACTTATATTCCAGGAATGAAAATGATGATTAAAGCTACATGTCTTGTCCAAGATTTCAACACTGTTCCAAAGAAAGAACCTTTGGAGTCGTCTTTCACTTCAGTGTATTTTTGGCTTTATTTGGGGGTTTTGGTTATGTACGAATGTGCTCTTACAACAATGATCAATATGGAAGTGTGTCTGCATGATGAAAACAATTAAAAAAAAAGATTTTAACACTGTCTCAATGTTTAAAAATTTCTTCCCTCTAGAGAAACAGGCCACCGTTTGGGCGGGATAGCCTAACTTTTTGAAGTGGTAAAACTATTGTTGTGAGTTAGATTCCATGATAACACTGTCCTTCACTCAAAGCAGTTTTGAACCTATGAAAGCCTGGAAGAAAAGTTCCCAGCCAGTCTGTACAAATGTAAGGCGATATGATTGTCATTCTAAAATTAAAGTGGATTCAAATTTTAATAATTTTGGGACACTCTCCAGCCCCTTCCTGTCTCCCTCCTGCCCCTCACCCCTTTCCCACCTTCCCCTTCAAGTAGCCAGGAAATTGGAGAAAGAAAGGCACCCTGGGGCATCCTGAAATCAGAGCTGGGAATCCCTGGCCCACCCAGGACATACACAGGTCTGCAATACACTGAGTACAAGACAGGGAGGAAGACCTCGGTTTCTGCCCTAGAGGTGTTTGCTATCTACAGCAGCATCTAGGACAACAATTCCTGGGAGTCTCAGGGAGGGTTGAGAGCCCGGCTGGCGCATTCTGTTTGTGGTGGTAGCTGCTAGCTGAGGGCCTGACCTGCTGCCTTTTGAGTAAGTCTGCTGGGACTCGAGCACCTGCTAGCATTCCTATCTCTGCTTTGAAGTGCTTGGGGAAAGCACAACCTGAACTCAGAGCCTTTCTCCTCTCACCTTGCTAGAACAAGCTATTCTAATTCTGCCTGAGAGTTTCTGAGAGCTAACCTGCCCTTGTTGAGGGTCTGTTTATCTCCTCCTGAAAGTAGAATAACCACCCCTGCCACAGTTAGGTCTTAATGCCCCATTTCCCCAACATCTTAAGTAGCTTTCTTTTTGCTTGTATTTCTATTCCCAGCTCTCAGCACGGTGCCTGGCACATAGGAGAGCTTGCTGATGGACTCATAGACCCAGAAGCAATTGATCTTAATGAGAATGCTTAGAAATCCTTGGAACCAAGAAGTCCAGACTGGTCACTTGTTCAAAAAGCCATTTCCATGTAGTCAGAGGCAGCAAGCCCATTCGATTGTGTTTAGTATTTCAGGTAGTATCACTTTTATTTAACAAATGCTTTTTAGGTGCCTTCTGGGAGAGATGAAATGTCTAGATGAGATTCGTACCCTGTGCTTAAGAAGTGCATGGCACAGTAGAAGGATGACTCAAACAATGAAACAATAATAAACCAAATGATGCCACAAGTGGGCTATAGAGGTACCCGAAATAAAATGCTTTGTGACGTCCAAAGGGGAAGGTCATTTTTTTTTTTAAATCCATGCCTCCCGTCTTAGAGTCAATACTGCCTATGGGTTCCAAGCAAGAAGAGCGATAAGAGCTAGCCAATGGGGGTTAAGTGACTTGCCTAGGGTCACACAGCTAGGAAGTGTCTGAGGTCAGATTTGAACCTAGGACCTCCCTTCTTCAGACCTGGTTCTCAACCCATTGAACCACCCAGCTGCCCCTGGGACGTCATTATTGTTGGAAGGGAATGGAGGAAGACTTCACGGAGGAAATGACAGCTGGGTTGTTCTTTAAGGGCTTCAAACTCAGGGTACTTCCTTTTTGAATGAAGCAATGAGTGCAAGGAGGGATGTTATCTGAAGAATATAAGGCATAAACAAGGTTATTTAGATAGCTTAGTAATCGGAGAGCAAAGGAGAGGATTGTCTATCTAAAGAGAACCCAGGCCACTGTCTGGTCTCCTCAAATTTACCCAGTGACTGCTTGCCACCTACTCATGTGATGTCACACAAGTTACCTAACCACTTTGCGTTCTAGTCTCACATCTGTGAAATTAAGGGGTTGGCCTAAAATCTTCCCCTTCTAAACCCACAGTCCTCTAATTGCGGGGGTCTTCATATTATTTGTTTTTCCTTGTAGCACTGGTTCACATGGTATAGAAAGGTTGCAAGCAGTTTTCCCTCCTTTGATTCTCAGAACAGCCCCATTAGGGCAGGCAAGTATTGTTTTCCCCATTTTACAGATGAGGGAACTGGGTCTCAAAGCATGTGTTTTCCACAGTCCCCTTGAATTTCAATTTGATTTGCCAGAGACAAAAACTCTTGAGTCTGCTGTCCCAAAGCAAGGCTTCAATTCCTTTCTTGAAATTCTGGGGAGAAGGGAAGCCTTTCTCTTGAGGCGATCAGTACTGGAATTCTTTCTATGGAGATATTGAACTAGGTGGACAAAGGAACAGAGCATATGAAGTTATTTGCTGAGAGTTGAAAGTCAAGCTAATAACTGGTCTGAAAGCTATCTCCAGGATAATGACAATAATTCCAAATGACATGGTGATTTAAGATTCACAAAATGGTTTCCTTAAAATAGCCCTACTATGAGGCAGACAGAACATATATGCAATTTCATTTATTTATTTATTTATTTATTAAACTCTCACTTTCTGTCTTAGAATAGATAATAGGTATTGGTTCTGAGGCAGAAGAACTGTAAGGAGCAGGCCAGGGGATAAGTGATTTGCCTGAGGTCAAATTTGAACCCAGGACCAATAGTGGTCAGCCTTAGCTTTCTATTCACTGAATCACATAGCTACCTCTCTTAGTCTCAAGTGTAAGACAGAAAGAAGGGTATAAGGGCTAGGCAAAGGAGTTAAGTGACTTGCCCAGAGTCATATAGTTAGGAGATGTCTGAGGCTACATTGGAACCCAGGTACTCCTGACTTCAGGCCTGGCACTCTCACCACTGTTTACCTAGCTGC
Source organism: Gracilinanus agilis (assembly GCF_016433145.1). Classification (NCBI taxonomy): domain Eukaryota; kingdom Metazoa; phylum Chordata; class Mammalia; order Didelphimorphia; family Didelphidae; genus Gracilinanus; species Gracilinanus agilis. Next base: position 4,083 of record NW_025375384.1, read on the forward strand.
CCCAAATATACTCATTTTACAGATGAGGGAGGAGTCAAGTGGCTTGCCTCAGGTCTCACAGCAAATAAGTGTCATAACTAAGATTTGAACCCAATTCTCTGGGAATCCAAAGCTAGCCCTCATGTAGCTCAAAGGCTAGGAAGTCAGGGCTAGACTAAGCTGGGCTGGGCTGGGCTGGGCTGGGCTGTTTATAATATAGATCTGGAGGAGAGATAGGGAAGAGATGGGTCATCTTTATTCATTGATCTACAATTGAACGTTAATAACCCAGAGCTTACTTCCAGGAAGAATGCCTTCCCCCTTCTGCCCAACAGCCACTCTGCCTTGAACTTTTGGGTGAAGCATACATTTTTCTTCCTGGAACTCAAATTTCTTTGCCTCAGAAATCAACCCAGTAGGTATCCAAGAGCCCAGAGACAAGAGAAAGAGCTCCAGAGTGGAGACATTTTCTTGTTTTTATATTCATGGATTTATCTTCTGACCCTATGCACTGTACATCTGTACATGGATTGGTCACAAAAGTGTGTGAGCTGCCTGCTCCTCTGTCCATATTGGTGGACAGATGTTAAAGCCATCAGGGCTGTTTGCTCTCAGCTACAAAGGAAAACATTCTTTATTTTGAGATGTGTTTTCCCCCCTTTCCTTTTCTGATTTAAAGAGGGAAATGTTTCTTCCAGCAGAGATGTGGGAATGCCAATGTTCTCTCCAAGGCGGCTACACATGGGCAAGGCTCTGCTAGGCAAATCGAACTTTGTTGTCTGCCTGATGTTTTTATGCTTTTTGTGTTCTGCCAAACATCTCGTAGGCTCCGGCCAGTTTGCCTTGAAACCATCTGAGTGATGGGGCTTCCCTCTCCCTTGGGAAACCATTCCTCAGTCCAGTATCTCCCAGAATGTGTTTGTTAGCTGAGTAGGGGGCTGTCAGGTGGAGGCTTTCCCATCATCGGGCCCATCAACCAAAGTAGCCGCTGATGGACCAGGGAAACATGAGTACACCTAACCTCTGCACGGACCCTTGGATGGAATGCACATACTTCAACCTTACTTTGGTACGTCCGAGTTGAAGACCATCTGTAGTCAAAACTTCTCTGAGTACCTCAGTTTGGGAAAGCAAGAACAATCTGAAATAGTTTTTAAGGATGCTAATGTTTCTATTCTTTGTCTTTTTTAGCCTGGCATCTATTACTGGTTTATCTCTAGATTGACAATAAAATCATAGGACTTAGAGCCTCCGTTGAGTCTGCTGTCAGATTCTTTGTGGCCGCATGGGCCAGAGCTATCTATGGGGTTTTTCTTGGATACTGGAATGGTTTGCCATTTTTTTCTCCAGTAGATCCTTGTCAGGTAATCCAAAATTAAGTGACTTGCCCAGGGTCACACATCTAGAAGTGTCTGAGGCCAGATTTCTACTCAGGTCTTCTTGACTCCAGGCCAGATGTTTTATCCACTGAGACATTTGGCCAACTTCTCTAAGAGCTTCTATTTGTGGGAGACCCACTGAAAGCCAGCAGGCACCAACATACTCTCTGCTTGTGTGACCTTGGGCAAGTCACTAATTCTAGAGTTGGATTATTTGACCTTATAGATACTTTTCAGCTCTACGGCTATCATCCTATGAGCAGGTGGAGTAGGGAGAGGGAAAGTCAGGGATAAAGAGAAAGGGGAAATTGTTGGGGAAACTGAGCAAGACAATGGTTTGGTTCTGATCGGAGCAGGCCCAAATGGAAGTGTGTTCCCTGCTCAGAAGCAAGGGAGTTAGAAAAGGCTTGAAAATGGGAGAATCTGCTGAGGCAAATAGAGATGTGGAGCAGAAAGGGTCTGGCAAGAATGCAGTGAAGGCAGGACAATTTAATCCTAGTGGTGGAGTAAGTGTAAGGTGACGGTCTACTTCTATTGAGACTAGTAGCAAAGGACAGAAGGACCTCTAGCCTGGGGCACTAAAGGAGGGAGCTGGTTAGTCTGGTGGAGATTTCAGTTAGTTCTGTTCTGAATCCTCCTACAGTCAGAACTAGCAGAAGTCACCTGAATGTATGAGGATAATTGACTTACCTGCATCTCATCCAAGTAGCTAAAATTTTCCAACAGTGCAGTTATTTATTTGTATTGCAGGCTCATGACCTCAGGGGAAAGGGAACTCCTTAGGAATCTAAGCCAGGTGGCTCAATGGATTGAGAACCAGGTCTAGAGAGAGGAGGTCCTGGGTTCAAATTTGACCTCAGACACTTCCTAGTTGTATGACCTTGGGCAAATCACTTAACCCTGCCCTTGCCTGCTCCTTACCCTAGTCTTCTGCCTAGGAACCAAAGCACACTACCCACACAGAAAAGAAAGAGAGAAAGAAAGGGAAGGAAAGAAAGAGTGAAAGAAAGAAAGAAAGAAAGAAAGAAAGAAAGAAAGAAAGAAAGAAAGAAAGAAAGAAAGAAAGGAAGGAAG
>NW_025375385.1:0-3341 GCF_016433145.1 Gracilinanus agilis
ATATATATATATATATATATATACATTTAACTCTGATTTCTTTTGGATATTTCCCATAAATTTTGATATGTTGTTATTATCTTTAATTTAACTTGTTATTGTTTCTAGAATTTGATTTGTGGTTCCTTCCCTGGTTCCCTCAGGTCCTATGGCTAGAATGCTGCCTGTCTTTCCTAAGCCTTTAGAAAGACAGTATGCCATCATATTAATTATCCAAAGAGGGAGCACAGATATAGAGGAGACAACAAGAAGACCAAAGAAGAACCACATTTCCTCTTTTTAAGGAAGACCTAGATCTGATTGGAGTATACTCACTTACCAGCAGTGCCATGTTTTACCATATAGGGTCAGGCCTACAGTTCATTATAGCTAAGAGGGGTGGGATTATCATGGGGCAGTTGGCAGCTAAGCATCCGAACTAGAGTAGATAGCAATCATGTGGCTTGTGTAGCCCCTCCTACAAACTTCCATGGACCATTAAGATGAGTTGCTGGAAATACAATGATACAGAACAATTCTGAGGGACTTATGAAAAAGAATCCTATTCACCTCTACAGAAAGAACTGTTGGAGTAGAAATGCACATGAAAACATATCATTTATTACTTGTTTATTTGTGAATATGATTTGGGGTTTTGGTTTTAGAAGATTATTTACTTACAAAAATGAATAATATGGAAAAATGTGTTTTGAGTGATAATATATGCATAACCCAGTTGATTTGCTTGTCCACTAAGGGAAAGGGGAGGGAAGAAGGAAAGGAGACAAAACATGAATCATGTGACTTTGGAAAACTTAGGTGGAAATTTGTTATTGGAATAAAATAAAGTTAAAAAAAATGAGTTGCTGTAGGTTGGATGACCTGGAGAAGGATAGCAGAAATTGTCATTATTCATTGAAATGGATCAATCCTAACTTGCAAAAACATTCCCAGCGCCACATGGGGATTGGGGGAGGAATGGTAGAAGAAGTCCTTGATACATAGCAACTGCCCAATCATGATATTCTTTGATTGCCTTGGGTATCGGGATTACCAGCTGTGAAGAAGTCAAAGAAAGGGTACAGAGAGGGAAGGGTGAGATAGCACTTCCCCGTCATAAAGGAGAGTGCCTTAGTGACACATTCCTTAATGGCACAAATGCTAGTCACTGGGTCTTTGAGATTTATTCCTTATAGAACTTCCCCATTCTTTAGACCTTTTTCACAAAGACTAGGCTTTATGACTTCCTGTTTCTCCCTCAAGAATTCAACTTTGACCTTATTCATCTTATTGTCCACTTGTTTGAGTTTAGCTTTGCCTATGTTCTTCTCCTCCCCTGCCACCTTTACCCTTCTATTCTTCAAGGCTGATAAATTGTTGTTAATGTCCTGTACTCAGTTTTCCTGCCCCTCTCTCCCACTCCACCATTCATTCATTCATTCATTCATTCATTTCTCCAAGGATTCTACATTGTTTAAGATGGGTACCTTTTTCTGCCTAGTTCAGATAATCTTGAGGCTTCCTGTTGTCCTCACGGTCTTTAAGCTAGAGGTTCTGGGTCTGTGGACCATGAATTGTGTGTCCAGTGTTCTATCCAGAGCCCAGAGGAGCTGAATCTACTCCAAAGAACTTCCAAGACTTTGTCAGGAGGCAACAAGATTGTTCCAGAAGTAGATAGAGTCAGAGGTCCTGTGGCAGTTCCCCAGCAGATCTGGAGTCCCTCCATTCCTGGCACAAAACAAACTGCTTATGGACTATAATCTCAAGGCATCCTACAACCTAGATGAAAGTAATGTATGTAGTAACCTACATGTCACAACAAGCCACCTGCTTGGCCAAGCCCAGCCCTCCATTAGATAATGTGAATATAGATTCCTGCAGATCAAGAATGCTTTTGATGACCCCTGGTGGTTAGGAGTAGTCAATTCTATTCAATTAAATTGATATCTATTTAATTCAGCAAACAATATTTCTTTTTAATTTTTAATAATTTTATTTTAAAATTAAAAAAAATTAAAATTTGGCTCAAAGATATTTTATTTTCCCAAATATATGTAATAATAATTTTCAACATGTGTTTTCCAAAATCCAAACCATTTCCTTCCCTCCTCCATCTCAGAGATGGTAAGCAATTTGATCTGAGCCATACACGTGTTATTATACAAAACACACTTCCATAAGCAAACAATATTATTGAATCTTGCCAGTGACCATAATCACCAGCTGAGGAACAATGGTAAAATATATCAGCTTTTCCAGGACCCCAAGTACAGATTTATCTTGGAAAAAAGACAGGTATATCCTTTTTTTTAACCCTTACTTTCTTCCTTCATATCAGTTCTAAGACAGAATAATGGCAAGAACTAGGCAATAGCGGTTGTTTTGCCCAGGGTCACACAGCTAGGAAGACCAGATTTGAACCCAGGTCCTCTTGATTCCAAGTTTGGAGCTCTAAAGCCAGGCATATTCTTTTTTCCCCTTGTTATTTCATATTTTATTCCATCTTAATTAAGAGCTCTTTGCATTGAATCAATGTGTTATTTGAACATGTTAATCATAAACTGCATTGTCAAGGAGCTCCTGGGTGTAGAAATGAAAAGGTGCTGACCCAGTTAATATCTCCAACCTGAAAAGGAACAAAGTGCCTTAGTCATGCAGGAACTTAAGGGGCCAAGCTATACCAGGAGTTTTAATTTTCTGAACTTTGCTACCATGCTACAGAAAGCTTTTTTCCTTGTTTACACCTGGTTTATTCTTTGATTTAAATTATTAACTTAATGCAGAGTCCATGTAAGCTTCATTCATACATAAATGAGGAAAAGAGTCCAGGAAAAAAGGAGGCTTTCTTTTTACTCCCAAAGGAAACATAGTGGCACTCAAGCATAGAGTTTAGATCTTTTGGCTCTCATTCAGTACTCTATATAGTATGCTATTTGGTTAAGCCACCCAGCAAAAATCTTTCCTGGGCCAGAAAAAGGATAGTTAGATGATGATGCTGTTGATGATGTTGTTGTTGATGATCTTGATAGTTCTGATAATGATGCTGATGATGTTGTTGATGGTGATGATGTTGTTAATGTTGATGATGGTGATGTTGATGTCAAGGATGTTGTTGTTGATGATTTAATTTGGAATTTCTGTTTTTCCTTCCATTTGAACCTTTCTAACCTTTCCCACTGTAATGATTAAAATTTTCTTGGAGACTGTCTCCAACCTTTTTCATCCTTCCATTGTATTGGTCTTCTCCCCACCTGCCCCCATGAGCTTCTTTATGCATTATATAATTGCCCCATTTTATCTCTTTTCCCATTTCTCTTAGTATTATCCTCTTTTTTACCCCTAGTTATATATATATATATATA
>NW_025375386.1:0-1145 GCF_016433145.1 Gracilinanus agilis
CACACACACACACACACACACACACACACACACACACACACACACACCTTGATCATATTTCCTAACTTTAAGTTGAAAATGGTATAGGGAAACCAAAGAATAAAGGCAATCAAGCTGTACCTCTCATATCTATGTATGACTTTGAAAACTGTTCATTACTTTGCTACTGTCATTGACATTGCCTGATGCATGTCAATCTGTCAAAAAAATACTTTTTGAAAGTTTGAGTACATTTTTCTTGTCAAAGGTGTTTCAAAATGAAGATTCCTGAAATAAACATCCATTCTCCTTGCTCATATGACTTCATGGAGTTTATTTTGTTATATATTATATACATATAATATATAACTATATATATATGATGTTAAATATATAAATCATGACTTTGTTATTAACTTTGAATGCCATCATATACAGATTTTCCCATTGTTTCCAAAATCAAAGTAGAACTAAATTGTCTTTATTTTATACTCTAATTATAAAAAAGCCCATAACTTCAGGCTTAGGATAGGTAAAGAAATGCAAAAGGGATCTGTTTTAAATTACATGGGATAATAGACCTATTTACCAATGAAGTTTATTTTCTCTAAAGTTTATAATACTAGAGTATTTCCTAGATCACTGAGAGATTAAGTGATTAAGAGGATTTCCTAGATCATAGTCACGTCAAGTAGTATGTGTCAGTCTGCATTTGATCCCAGGTCTTCCTGACTCTTAGTCTATCTCTCTATATTGTCTTCTTCAAACTTAAGGAAGACCAAAACAAAAATATTTGAAAGTCATTTAAACTGTAGTTATACTTCTCCTCCTCCTCCTCCTACAGTTTATTAGTCACTCAATGAACAATGATTTTTATATGCCTATTATGTAAAGATCACTGTATTATTGGATGTTTAAAAATAGATTTATATTAGAAATAAGATAAGTAGCAACTATGTGCGTATGTGTATTATATGTATGTATGTCATTCCTATTTTTTAATTAAGGATGGCTAGCATCAATACTGCTTGCCATTTACATTATAAAATTGATCACATAAGGAATTTTTCTGTGAATTTTTGAGCATTTTTCTTAGGTCAATGACTTAAGATAATGCCCCACATTTCTCTCTCTCTCTCTCTCTCTCTCTCTCTCTCTCTCTCTCT
>NW_025375387.1:0-4281 GCF_016433145.1 Gracilinanus agilis
AAGAAAGAGAAAGGCAATTAACTTATTAATAATTGTACCAACACCTCTGACAGCATGAATCCCAAGCACCCTACAGACCTCCTTGAGTTGCAGCCTGAATCCTGCTTGATGTACAACTTCAGGGTTCTACCAGGTGGATTGGACATTTCCAAGAAAATTTGGCTTCTGAGTTTATGTGACATGACCCCTGGTTAACAGCACTTTGTACTATGGCCCCTTTTTTCCATAGAAGGAGGTTTCCACCTTGTTTGATGAGTTCCCTAACCTCTAATATATATTAGCCCTCTATGCTGTGGAGTATAAAATAGTGTCTTATCTTGCCCATTACTTGGTAAGGTTCTTGAGGGCAGAAATTGCTGTCATTTACCTTCACAGATCTCAGGGTAGCAGAATAAAGAATCCAGGTCCTAGAGTCAGGGAAGACTGTATTTGAATCCTGACTTTGAAACTTGACAGTTTAGGATCCTTGACAAGCAACTTAGTAAAATATATATAATAAAACTTATACTCCCCTTACCACAGAGTTGTTGAGAAGAAATGACTTTGTTGACTTTGAGGGACTATGTAAATGAGGGAATCAGAAATATCAGCCTGGATTTTCTTTTTTCTTTCTGAAATTTCTATTTACTTTCTTCTATATTAAATTTTCCTCAAAGTTTGTAACATTTGTGCAGAAAGGTGATAGAAACCACCTCCACAAAATCTGCCCTTGATCCAATTGTATTATTTTGGCTTTTCCTGAAAACGTGAGATAGAGGCAGGTAACTGTTCTCACTAATATTTTTCTCATTGTAAAACAGTACATGGGAGACTAAAGTGAGAATAGTTAACTAAAAGTTGTTAATGTTGGTTCACGTGTTTTCCCTCTCCCTGAACTGCACAATCTGGCCAAATCTAATTATTACAATATAATGTGGTTGGGCACACTTGCCAAAGAAAATGGAATTAGATTGGGAGTGGCACATGAGAGTCAAACTTTTGCTTGTGACAAATATTAAAGGAAATACTCTCTAGCCATAAAGAAAAACAGTGGCTAAGGGTTTTTTGTTTTTCGTTTTGCAAAACACAGATTTCACAATACAAGAGATTAAGTAATATTAGGCCTTCACTATTGAGCCCTTCCTTATCTGTTGTTTGATAATGTGATGACAGTGTTTTGGTTCCTGGTTCTGAAAGCTGAACTTGGCATTTACAGTACAGTATCATGTTAGCCGGGAAAGAACATTCACTGCGTGGAGAAATGTGACATGCTTTCGTAGGCATTTTGTATCTCTGACTCATTCAAGCATTCCCTTTTCTAGTGGCTTTCTTAGATGTGTTTGTGAACGCCCATGGGTTGAGAAGAAACTTAGACAAGGAGATCTGAGGACCCTGTCATTTTGTGATTTTAATGGGATACTGGGAAAACAAAGCATTTCCAGGCCTGGTTACCCAAAGTTCATCAACTGTACAAAACCAAAAAAGGAAGGACAGGGTAGTGGTGGGTGATTTAAAGTCATACAATCTGATCTTTATTTGTATACATGTAAATATTGACAGTCAGCATGGCAGTGAATAAGGCAACTAGGTGGTACGCTGGATTGAGTGCCAAGCCTGAAGTCAGGAAGACTCATCTTTCAGAGTTCAAATCTGTCCTCAGATATTTATTATCTGTATGATGCTGGGCAAATCATTTAACCCTGTTTGTCTCAGTTTACTCATCTTTAAAGTGAGCTGGAAAAGAAAAGGGCAAACCACTCCAATATCTTTGCCACGAAAACCCTAAATAAGGTCAGGAAAAGATGGGCATGACTGAACAATCAAACAACAAAAATACTGACAGTCAGTATGGCATAGCAAATAAAGTTTGGGCCTTTGAGTTTCAGTTTTGTCTCTGACATATAATAACTTCACTCTCACTGTTCCTGGGCAACTTTCTAAGATTATTTTCCCCAGTAGACTATAAACTCCCTGAAAGCTAAATGTTTTGTCTTTTTCTAGTTTCCTCCATAGTGGAGTGCCTAGCAAATAGTAGACACTATAATAAATGTTTATTGATTAATCAACTGAGAAGAGTTGCTGATCCATATGCTTAGAGGGAGTTTCCATACTAGAGGGATTCCTATATGAAGGAAATCATCGATCAGAGCCAAAAAAAAAATAAAAATAAAAAACAATGTTAACCATGATGATCCTCTCCCCATCAAAAGTTAATTACCATAGATTATGAACTTTGCTAAATCCATTGATGTGAGAGGGGGGAAAATGATTAAGTAAGGCTAGAGATTGTGTGTTTAAAAGTATGAAAGTTCCATGGATCCTCAGATTTGGGCAGTATTATATAATAAGAGACAAATGCTCAATTATTAGTAGAAAATCTACAGGTCCGGTTCAGCAAAGCATCAGCAAGTGCCAAAAGTCAGGGTCACTAAGAATGAATATATAATAGAGCCAATAGGGTACAGACTATAGGGGCCTGATTGTGTGAGCGTTCTGCCTTAGCCACTCTCCTCTCTTCCTTCTTAGTTTACTTGCTTCTCAACATGGGCCCAGACTGGATCTATTTATTTTGCTGATTTCTTATGGATTTCCAGCTTTCCATCTTGGAACTGATGTATACAGCTCCCTGGGTCACATCCACTCCTTGCTTCATCTAGTTTGTACTAGTGGCCCATTAAGTCAATCAGTGGTCTAGACCCCCATCAGAGCCATGTCGCTAATTTGCCGGAAAGACTGAGAAGGACAGCAAGGCAGCCCCCCCTGGCTTTGCCCTGTCTCTGCAGCTAGATGTGCAGGAGCAAAAATTTCCAACAGACTTAAAACACAAAACGGCAGGTCTCCAGTGCCCCCTTCACGACAGTCCACCAGTCAGTGGGTAGGGAACTTTGGTTTTCTAACACAGCCGCCACTCTCGACTTCATGAATATTTCAAAATTAAGATGGCAAACTGACTCCACCAACACAGCAAGCAAGCCCACAGTGATGAGGCTCTGAACCAGAGCGGAGACTCGACATATGTATGCACTTCTGAGAACCCACATGTCGAGTTCTGCCCTTGTTAGCTACGGATGCTGCTGCTACCACCACTGGTATTTGGGCCTCGAATTTCACGGCCATGAGCTCCAAGGGGGCTGTGGTTATTATTACAGTGTTTGCTGGAGCAAACATCATAATTGAGGTTATCCTAAATTACTCCCTGTTTTAAGTTGCTCATACCTCTACCAAAAACTTATCCTTTGGGACTAAAAATGTTCACGTTGCAGACCAGCCATGGATTTTTATGGAAAGATTAAGTAAAATACACTCAGCTGCTTGTGTGTTTCAAAAGCACATTGTTCTGATTTGAAAAGCAATTGAAAAATCTTTTTTGGGTTCAGAGAAAATGACTGGACTTTAAAACTTTCCATGTGCCTAGTTTTTGGTAGTGGAAAAATTTCACGCTTAATGTAGAGACTAAAAAAAAAAAAAAAATGTTTAAAGTGATTTGAGAAAACCTCCAAGAACATGTTCAGTAAAAGGAAAAAAAATGCCATCTATGACAGGAGTATCCCCAGCCAAGCCAATGTGCTTCTCCCAGATTTCCCAGGCCTCTCATGCTTATTCTTTACTCGGGTTTCCTCCCTCTCACTTACTGAACCTCTCCCATACCCAATTTTCTTCCACCTCACATGATGTACTCACCTACAAGGAAGAATTCCAAAGACAGAGGCACAGGGAAAGAGAGGAGGGAAATTTTTGAAACCTGGGAAAATGTGTAAAGCCTGTAGCAAAGGCTGAAACCCAGCTGCTCCTACTTAGGAGATGAACAGGTGAGCTGACTAAAGGAGCAAGCAAACTATGACACTGGGGAGTCTTCTTCTCCTGTTCTCCCAAGCAGAGGCAGAAAGAAATTCAAGTCAGGTATCCAGAGCTGGCATTTTGAATTTTTAATCTGAGACCTGTCATTACTACTACATTTGACTCGCATTTCTATGTTAATACTATAGTCTAGTTTTTGTATATATAAATATATATGTGTGTGTGTGTGTGTGTATAATAGAGGGCAACTACTATAATATATAATGCAATTATTCAAACAAGATAACATATAGAATTATTAAAGTGATGAGAGTTAAATGAATAATAAATACAGATCTAAGAAATAAAGGGATCTGGGTGGCTCAATGCTGAAAGGACTTGGTGCTTTGATATGATATATTGGTCATTGATCAAGAAGAGTCACTGAGTCAGTGGACTTAAAAATGAAATAATTCCAATTTCTCTCTCTCTCTCCCTCTCTCTCTCTCTCTCTCTCTCTCTCTC
>NW_025375388.1:0-1060 GCF_016433145.1 Gracilinanus agilis
ATTTTTATCTTCTTTTATTTATCCATACTTCCATCTCACATATTTTATTTTATTTTTTTAAAATAATTTTTAACATGGTTACATGATTCATGCTCCTACTTTCCCCTTCACCCCCTGCGCCCCCCCCATGCCAACGCCCATTTCCACTGGTTTTATCATGTGTCATTGATCAAGAACAATTTCCAAATTGTTGATAGTTGCATTGGTGTGGTAGTTTCGAGTCCACATCCTCAATCATGTTCGCCTCAACCCATGCGTTCAAGCAGTTGTTTTACTTATATGTTTCCTCTCCTGCAGTCCTTCCGCTGAATGTGAGTAGCGTTATTTACCATAAATCCCTCAGAATTGTCCTGTGTCATTGCATTGCTGCTGGTACAGAAGTCCATTGCATTCGATTTTACCATAGTATATCAGTCTCTGTGTACAGTGTTCTTCTGGCTCTGCTCCTCTCACTCTGCATCAATTCCTGGAGGTCTCTCCAGTTCACCTGGAACTCCTCCAGTTTATTATTCCTTTGAGCGCAATAGTATTCCATCACCAGCATATACCATAATTTGCTCAGCCATTCCCCAATTGAAGGACATACCCTCCTTTTCCAGTTCTTTGCCACCACAAAAAGCACAGCTATAAATATTTTCATACAAGTCTGTTTATCTATGATCTCTTTGGGGTACAAACCCAACAATGGTATGGCTGGATCAAAGGGCAGGCATTTTTTTCTAGTCCTTTGAGCATAGTTCCAAATTGCCATCCAGAATGGTTGGATCAGTTCACAACTCCACCAGCAATGCATTAATGTCCCAATTTTGCCACTTCCCCTCCAGCATTCATTATTCTCCCCTTCTTTCATTTTAGCCAATCTGCTAGGTGTGAGGTGATACCTCAGAGTTGTTTTGATTTGCATTTCTCTGATTATTAGAGATTTGGAACACTTTCTCATGTGCTTATTGATACTTTTGATTTCTTTACCTGAAAATTGCCTATTCATGTCTCTTGCCCATTTATCAATTGGGGAATGGCTTGGTTTTTTATACAATTGATTTAACTCCTTATATATTTG
>NW_025375389.1:0-1021 GCF_016433145.1 Gracilinanus agilis
CTCTTGGTAATGGCCTGCATTCTAGCCCTCCACGTGTTTCTCTAAAGACCTAATTTAGGCACCCCCCACCCCCACAATTTCTACACGTGGGATTTTCTACAAAACTGACCTAAACTTTTCTCTAGCCTCGAGCCCACGACCCGACCCCACGTGGACCTAGCGTCTGAACCTTGAACTAGTGATGGCCTATTCACACTTTCTTGTGATTAAGAACTGAACATCAGGGGAGGAAATTAGAACTTTGAACTTAAAAAACCCCTTATTTTTAAAACCTCAGAACTCAGAGTTTTAAAGAAACTGTATCTTACTGTATTTTGCTAATTAGTTTTGTGACTTAATCTTGCTTATTTCGTTGATTTTCCTGTTGCACTGAATCATTTTAAGCTAATGAAGTCTCTGCTTATGATTTTATTATATTTCCTAATTTACTTAAAGCTTACTGTATCAAAAACACTGCGGTTATAACATCTTATAGGAGCACATGTTTTTTTAAATTTTATTCTGTCTTGGTAATTGTATAGAACCTTGGAAGTTTCCATGCCTTGAGAATTAACTTGTAATTTTACAAGAGGTTTTTTAACTTTTACTTTAGATCCTAAAGAATTGTTGTCTTATAGGATAAGCTTTTATATATTTTATTATAAGAAAAATTATTGCCTTAAATGGGTAGAAGCATAAAATTTCCTACCCGGGATTGTTTTTTAAAACAGGAAGCCAAGGAGCTCCTGTGTATTCTTATCTGAGGATAATTTAGACCAGAAGGTTTCTTTTTTAAATATCAGATTTTGCTATGGAAGCAGTAACAGAATTTGTTGAGAAACTCTTAGCCAAGATTTAAAAGTTAAAACAAGTATATGATTATTTAAACATCATTGTTTATTGTTTTAAAATGTGTTATTGGAAATTATGGTACTCTATCTGAATGTGCATTGTGAATCTGCTATTTGCAAGATCCATTTTCTCTCACAGAAAATCTCATTTTTGGGTAACAAAACCCTTCTACTTCTAAGCTATATATATA
>NW_025375390.1:0-1176 GCF_016433145.1 Gracilinanus agilis
ACTTATAAAGTTAAGAAGTTCTATAAAACCCTTGGTAAGCTTTATAGAACAAGAAAACATATACTTTGATAGAGTGATTTTAAGGAAAAGGTAGGAACAAAGGAAGATAGCAAAAATCTTTTAAAAAATGTTATAAGGAAGCGGCAAGGTCAAAGCCTTCTAAATTAGTAAGCACGTACATTATCTTCCTGACTTCCAAGAATAATGCCAAAAGGTTCTGACCTTTTTAAATAAGGGAAGGAGAAAGAAGAAGAGAAGAGGAAGAGAAAGTTACTAGAACTTAAGAAATGAAAAATGGTTAGAGATATAACAATTATTTCTGATTCAATTATCTCTGACAGGTGCTTCATCAAATCAATCAATCAACATTGATTAAGCACCCATTATGTGCCAGGAATTAAGTTAAGTGCTATGGATACAAAGGGAAGCAGAAAACAGTTCCTGCTCTCAAGAAACTTTCAAAGGAATGGGGCAGAAAACATGCAAATGAGTATAAACAAAGCATTAATAAGAAATTATTAACAGAGGGAAGACAATAGAGTTGTGTAGTATCAGGAGTTTTATTCCATAATTAAAAATAGGATAGCAGATTCTGAGAAGTGATCAGAGAGATTTGATTTTTCCAGAGAAAGATTTAGGAACAAGCAGGCAGATTTTAACTTAATATAAAGAAGAATCCTAAGAGATTAGACTTTGAGAATTTAGATATATGGCTCAGATTGACAATACTGAAATGGAATTCTCACAAGGATTGAACAGAGGTCCTATGATAATTTGTAAGGTCAGTCTTTATGGATATCCCAAGATCTTCAAGAATGCTATATGATAATGTCTTTTTTGCCATCTTTCAGTATATTCTGATTCTTAAAATTTTACATGACTAGTCTATGGTCTGTTAACTTGGACAAAAACACAGAACTACTAAAGAACTCAGCAAAAATCAAGTCTTTAATCAGGAAAGGCCTGCTATCACAGAGCCAGGCACCAAGTTGCTGCACAGAGTCAGAACCCTGGAGCTCTGGGGACAATATCTCTGGGAGGATGGCTGAGCTGGATGATTCTCCAAAGAATAACTAAACTTGGGCATCCCTTACCTTTTGGGGAACTTGGTGCAGCAAATATACATTGACAGGGTGCAAGCAGGCTAAGGAAAGAGGCTGAAGCCAGCACCTGGGG
>NW_025375391.1:0-6400 GCF_016433145.1 Gracilinanus agilis
ATATAAACTAAATAATATGAATAAAAATATATTTTATGCACACACACATCTATGTTTGGCATTTCCCCCCCTGAATCCTTGGTTTTTCTAAACTTTAGACTGCCTGAATGAATTTAAGTCTCTTCTTACACTAGTTAATTTCCACAATGTTGTCTCTGCTCCCATGAATTTCTTTATCAATAATTTAGGATAGGCAAAGGATCTATAATCCTGAGATCTTATCAGTTGTCATAATAAATTCCTTAAAATCTTTTGTCAGAACAACAAGTCCTGAAAGTGCCTTTCTCTATTCTTTTGGCTTTTCCTCACCACCACCACCACCCTGAAATTTATGATTTTTTTTAATATACTTTGCCTTTCTTACTTAAATACTATATAAATTCACCTGTTTTTCTCACATACCTACCTTAAAAATGACTATCCTACTTGCTTTCCTTTTCTATGATACCTAGACCATTAGGTGAGGTAGCTCAGAGGTCTATAAATATCATCATTAATATATATATAAGCCCAACTCAGCTTTGTCCTAGTCATTCCTTCATATTCATAGTAACAAGCTTCCATTCCTCTCTAGGGAAGCTCCTCGTGCCTGGCCGCTATAATAAACTTCCTTCTTGGCACCTCATCTTTTTTTTCTCTGCCATCATACCTCTTAATAATTCCACTTAGCACACACATGAAATTTTTCTTGACTTAACCAGACTGGCTTCAGTTATTCCAGGGTTTCTAGTTGTCTATGCACAAGGAATATGTCGACCTTAATAGTGTTCATGATGTATTTGGATATTTGTTCCAAGAAGGAAAGATCATTCTCCTAATTCTTTGGTAACTTCTTCCAGTTTAGTCCAACAAGCATTTATTGCAACAATAGGCACTCTGTAGATTAAAAAAAGAAAAATCCCCTGCTTCCAACGAGCCTATGTTTTGTAGTGCCTCCTTGTCCAAAGTTTCCCCCTTGGTATGTTGCTTTTGTTCCCTAATGAACCTTCTTCCAATGTCTGTTGACATTTTATTTGGTTTTAAGGAATTTAAGAAATGGATACCCCCATAAAATTGCTTCACACTAAAGTTTTTGACATCCAGTATTTCAGCCCGTGTGAAATTTCCTTTAACAAAATACAATGATGAGCCCCCAAGATCTAATAAAAGTAGAGTAAAAACTTAGCCTTTGACCGTGTTTCTAGAGTACAAGTTAATTTGTGTGAAAGGGTGAACATTTGCTAATTTCTGAAACCCACATTTTTTCAAGTTGAGGGATGGAGAGAGATATTCTAATATGCCAGCCTAAATTTTTTTTTTTGCTCCTTTCTAAAGTACTCTGTGCTTTGGGATCCCATATGGGACTGGAAGCACCAGAATACTGTGCAGAAGACTGTTGTCATGGTGTTTCCATGCAAATCAGAAGCAGGAAGTACTAGAAATCTTGAAGAGTCTCCAGCCAAATGTTGCAGATTCAAGAGGTCCAGATGGTTCAGAAAATCATCCAAATTATTGGTGTTTATCTAAACCCAACTCAATTTTTAGGCTCTTCCATCAATATCTATATGCTAACAATCTACATTTCCTCATATTAGAATTGATAACCTCCTATTCTTTTCCCCCTTTTTTCCCCTCTTTGATAATGTGGTTTAAGAGAGTTTTATGGTTTTTCTAAATAGTTCTTTTAAACACATAAAATCTATAAAAGAAACGCCTCTAAGTTTAGCACTATATTATTGAGAACAAATACTGAAACCACCTTCTAACTAAAAGGAGACCTCAGTCACGCACTCTATGAACCATATGTCTTTTGTAAAGTCAATAGATGTTAACTCTGCTTTTCTGCACACAGTGATGGAGCTAATGAATATATGGACATGAAACCAGGTGTTTCTTATGTTGTCCCAACCAAAGCTGACAAGAGGAGATCTGCAAGAATAGGTGGGTAAAATATTCAGAAGTCGGAATTTCTTAGGAAGGAGAGCTGAAGGAATCTTTTGAGAACTACCCTCAACACTCTCATTTTATAAATGAGGAAATTCCAGATCTAAATAAGTTAAATGGCTTGTCCAAGGCCACATGAGTAGTTAAGAAGTAGAGAAGGTCTTTTGACCTTAAATCCAGAGTCTTTTCTGCCCCACATGGCATGTCACCAGTTAGAACAATCTGTTGGCAAAGTGGTTTTTACAAACCCTGTATGTGCTCTATTGATTTATATCTCTGTGGGGAATAATCCTCACAAACGGTGGGAGTGGGTTAGGAAGGTGGTTAAAGTTAGGTGAGCCATGTATAAAGGTAGATTAAAGTATCTATGCATATCTCTCTTAACATCTTATTTTTTCATGGCTTTTAGGGTTATGCCTATCTGTGTTAGCCCAAAATATTGAAAGTGAACTCTCTTCTTAGAGAATAAAAATAATACATTGGATTTTTGTGGCATTAATAATATTTATCTTGCTTAAAACTAACATTTAATAAAAATATTTAGAAGGGTTCCTCATTGGCTCTTCCCACCTCCCCTTTCCCCTAAACAAATTGTTGGGTCCTCAGTCTGTAGGCAACTGCTGACTTTTTTGATCCTTAGTTCTGCCTCTGCCTTCTAATATTCAACATATCAATAGTGAGATTTTTGGAAGGCTAAATAAAATCACCAGGTTTCATTCAAAGAACAGTGTCAAGGTCAGATGGGTCTCCTTTACTGTCCTTCTCTTGAGTTTCAGCTATTTAGCTTTTTGAGGCAATTTTGAAAATTCTTCCACTTTCTAATATTCAATTAGGGTCATACATAGAGAGAGATGTGACAACTGCCATCATGGATGATGATGAACTGGCTTTGGACATTGAAGACCTCTTGAGCTTTTCTTACCAGGTTGCAAAGGGCATGAGTTTCCTTGCTTCTAAGAATGTAAGTGGAAATAAGCAGTAAGTGGCAAAGGCAGCCTTTAAACTCAGGTGCTCCTATTTCAATTTAGACATCTTTTCCCCTTGGGCTATGTTAGAGTAGTGCTGGCATATGAAACGATGCATAATAGGAAGCTTTTTTTCCCTTTTTTTAACCCTTTACCTTCTGTCTTAGAATCAATACTAAATATTAGTTCCAAGGTAGAAGAAAGGTAAGGGCTAGACTATTGAGGTTAAGTGACTTACCCAGGGTCACACACCCACCTAACTGCCCCCATAATAGAAATTTTAAGCGGGATGGATATTTGATGATTGACATTCTTCTGGTTAGACTTGCCCAATAATATATTGAACTTGAAAGAGAATTCTTCCTGGAAATTATAGAATTAAATTTTCACATGTGCCCAGGGACCTTCCTTTGAATTATTGTATTTGTCAAAACTAGATATCTATCCTTATTAGGTGTGCCATACTGAGATCATTTGGAAGTCAAAAGTTAGTTTAAAGATCTTAATGGCTGGTTAATGAGAAGGTTTAGAATTAAAAGCATCTACAAGTCTATGTCTCTTGGACCCCTAATTTGCATCTCATCATGGAAACAGTTATGTCTAACATATTTTAATTTATAGTTAGGTATGTTTGGAAGTCCTGTCCTAAATCATCATCTGTGACATTTACAATTAGCAGACTAAAATGAGGACTCAAGATGGTTCAAAGAAAGGAATATTTTTCTTAGATCCTCACACCAGATTTTTAAAAATTAACGTTACTGGCTAAGCTCTTCTTTAGGAATTTATAACAAACATTTTAAGGCTAGATAGACCATTTGGTCTTCAGTTTTGATTTAAAAAAATTTTTTTAAGTAACTTACATTGTGTCTTTCTTCTTCTTTGATAAGACCGAATGAGAAAAGTCCTGGAGGAAAAATAGGCACTTATTATTCATCTTGAGGAGAAAATGTTGTCTAGTAATTAGGGATCTTAATGCGAATATCACTCAAGGCATTATTATCAGTGCAAAGTAAGAAAAATATTAATGATTGGCTTTTGTGTGATATGCTTCTTTAATATATGAAAAGAAAGAATTCTTACTTCCTTTGTTGTTAAAGATGTAGGAACTAAAATGCTTGATATTATTATTTTCCCTCTTCCTCTTTTGACTTAATAGTGTATTCATAGAGACTTGGCAGCCAGAAATATCCTACTTACCCATGGTCGAATAACAAAAATCTGTGATTTTGGCCTGGCCAGAGACATCAAGAATGACTCTAATTATGTGGTCAAAGGAAATGTGAGTATATGACCTCTTTTTGAGAGCCAGTTGAAATACTTAAGATTCTCAGGTGATAATAAAAAGTTTTGGGAAGATGAATCCATCTGGGGTCTGTTGTACTGTTTAGCAGTCAAAATAAGTACATTGAAACAGAGTTTGCATGGTGTGGTGAGCATTACTAGAACTAACATTCCGATAATAGAATTCCTAATGCTAATTGTGTAATTACGGGGCTCATGAAGGAAACAGAAATAGGCTTAATTTTCATTGTAGACCGAGAATAGCAAAGAATTTGATTTTGCTGGAGTGTAACAAATATCGACCTGAAGGTCACCCAGGGAGATGCTTTTTCCTCTAAGATGAAAATGTGGAAGATAATCCAAAAATCCAGAATATGATAAAGACAGGATTTTGTAGAGTTCCTATTTTAATCAAAAAAGAAATCATGTTCGTAGTTTGCGGAGCACCAATTTCAAAGTGCTTTCATGGAGGTGCTTTTATAATCTTGATAGACTCCTGAGGTACAGGTGAGTTAAAGTTGAGGGGAAGTAATGTTTGCCATTGGAAGATTCTTTGACATTATTCTAAGAGGAAGAGCCTGAGAGGATTTGGGACCGAACCTGTCTTCTCTCCTCCCTTCCTCCTACTGCACGCAGCTCTGACAATCATTTTCAGCCCTTCTTGGGGGGGAGTTTCTGAAAGAATTATCCTTGTTGTTCTCCCTCCCACAGGCCCGACTACCTGTGAAATGGATGGCACCCGAAAGTATTTTCAACTGTGTTTACACTTTTGAAAGTGACGTCTGGTCCTATGGCATCTTTCTGTGGGAGCTCTTCTCTCTAGGTAATCCCATTGCATTGACTCGCCGTGTTTCTGTTTGTCCCCATCGTGTTATCGATGTGTTGGATGAATTCTTTTTTTTTGTTGTTTTGTTTTTTTAAACATTTATTAATTTTTTTTAGAAAAGTTAACATGGTTACATAATTCATGCTCTTACTTTCCCCTTCGTGCCCCCTTCTCACTCCCCCCCATGGCTGATGCATATTTCCACTGGTTTTAACATGTGTCATTGATCAAGACCTATTTCCAAATTGTTGGTAGTTGCATTGGTGTGGTAGTTTCGAGTCTACATCCCCAATCGTGTCCGCCTCAACCCATGTGTTCAAGCAGTTGTTTTTCTTCTATTTTTACTCCTATAGTTCTTCCTCTGAATGCGGGTAGCGTTCTTTTCCATAAATCCCTCAGAATTGTCCCGTGTCATTGCTTTCTGCTGGTACAGAAGTCCATTACATTCGATTTTGCCATAGTATATCAGTCTCTGTATATAGTGTTCTTCTGGCTCTGCTCCTTTCACTCTGCATCACTTCCTGGAGGTCTTTCCAGTTCACATGGAATTCCTCCAGTTTATTATTCCTTTGAGCACAATAGTATTCCATCACCCGCATATACCACAATTTGTTCAGCCATTCCCCAATTGAAGGACATACCCTCATTTTCCAGTGTTTTGCCACCACGAAAAGCGCAGCTATAAATATTTTCGTACAATCAGATGAATTCTTACTTGGGCCCTGTTTGTACTTTAGGAAGCAGTCCGTACCCTGGAATGCCTGTCGATTCCAAGTTCTACAAGATGATTAAAGAAGGCTTCCGAATGCTCAGTCCAGAATGCGCGCCTCCTGAAATGTGAGACTCCCAAATGTCGTCCTGGCACTTTAACCACGAAAAATATGGCGGGGAGGTTTGGGATAGCACACACCTTACCCATGGTACCCGGTTCCATTTTATTATAGCCGCCCAAATACCATTTGTGGCCTATTTTCCAAAGAGGAAATGAGTTCCTTAGACATATAAAATGTAGAGTGTGCCAAACTTTAGACAGACACGATCTAATTTGTTTTACTTTTTAAATTGGCACGCCAATCAAATCAGCCCATCACTTATTATTAATTATTAATTATTTATAATGCAACTGTTACATGGCAGACATGCATGAGGGGGAGGTACCAAGAGGAGGAACGTGTTACACACATCTGAAGATGAAGTTTGAGTTGCTTATTCGATGTCTCTGCAGGTACGACATTATGAAGAGCTGCTGGAACGCGGATCCTTTACAGAGACCGACCTTTAAGCAGATTGTACAACTCATTGAGCAGCAGCTCTTGGATAGTACTAACCATGTGAGTATATTCTGACCAGCTCTTGTTTCTTCTCCTTGGTCTAAGGTATTCCCCACTTTGGGCCTGAAGCC
>NW_025375392.1:0-6028 GCF_016433145.1 Gracilinanus agilis
GAGAGAGAGAGAGAGAGAGAGAGAGAGAGAATGAGGAGGTGGGAGGGAGGGAGAGTGGAAAACAAAAGGGGGATGATAGAGGGAGAGAAAACAAGAGAGGAAAGGGTGGGGGAGAGTGGGGAGAGAGACACAAGTAACACACACACGAGAGATGGAGGAGGGTTCAGGACTTAGAGACACCCAGGTTGACAGAAAGATACTCAGCCCATCTTCAAAGATCCACATGATTCAAGACCAAATGTGTCGTGGTTCATAGAACAGAAGTCAACCCTGATAAGGTTCATTCTTGTGCCCCAGAGCAACTTGATGGTGGGAGGGAGGGACTGTACACAACGTGAAGGGCCAAAGTCCAGTGATTCTGGAGTCCTTTCCTCTCACAAGGTGTGTGGGCTGGTGGTAAGGGGGGCAGAGGGGAATGAGGAACAAGTAGTTCAGAGACAGATGGACAGAATGACATAGGGTCCAGAGCTAGGGATCATTACTCACATGACCATAGGAACCTCATAGATAATCTTTCTAGACCCATCTCCTCATTTTACAATTGAGGAAACTGAGGCCCAAGGAGCCTGACTTGTCCATCAGACAATCATAGATTTAAAACTGGAAAGTATTTCGGAGACCTTCTAGGCTAATCCTCTCACTCAATTTTTAAAAAATTATCTTCTTTTATTTCTCACATTAAAATATTGTAAAGATACTTAGAGGCTTGGGGCTTTTTTTTTCTTCTTCATATTCACTTTTCAATAATGTCTCCCTCTCCCAAAGAACCCTTCCCAACAACCATGACTGACGACATAGCCCACATTCGTTACCCACCCCAATATCAAAGATGGGGAATGGGGGAAAGAATCTGTTTCCCTGGAGTGATTTTTACCCGAATTCTTAAGTCTTCTCATTCATCTCATTGCATAGAGGAAAAAAGCTGTCACCCAGAAACCAACTTGTTTAAGGCCACTTGGTAGAGCCAGGATGGAACCTGCCACGGAGCATGGAGGAACGTGCATTGACAGGCAGAGGGCCTGTGTTCATATCTTGCTTCTGATACTATCTACCTGTGTGACCTTGGGTAAGTCACTCACCTCCGTAAGCCTATTTCCTCATCTCTATATAAGGGACCCATTCCTGCTCCAAATCTATGAGATCTGAATTCTATTTGGCACCTATACTGTTTAAGATGATAGGATTGAAAAAATGAGATTGTTCCTGTCCTCGAAGAGCTTATATTCTGGAGGAGGGGGGCAAGAAATATGACCAGGAGTAAATAAATGCAAATACAAAGCAAGACCAAATAATTTCGAGATGGAGAGAATGCTAGAAACCAAGGCAATTGGAAAAAGCCTCATGTAGAAGGTGGCACCTGGCCTTTGAAGGAAACCAAGGATCCTACCAGGTTGCAGTAGAACTTCTCTGCACTCGTTTTCCTATCTGTGAAATGGGAACAATTAATTGTTCCTTGAGTACCTCGGGGCCAAGAACAGTTACATTCCAAGAATATTATTATTGTTAACTAAATTAGAAATATGATGGTGCCAAGCCTAAGTGGAGGAATTAAGATTTGCAAAGGGCTTTATAATTATTTTCTCATTTTACAGATGAGAAAAATGAGGCAGGCAGAGTTTAAGCGGATTGCCAAGGGTCACAGGGATGGCCAGTATCTGAGACAGGTTTTTTTGTTTCGTTTTGTGTTTTCTAACCTTTATCTTCTGTCTTGGTATCAATTCTAAGACAGAAGAGTGGCAAGGGTTAAGCAGTTGGGGTTAAGTGACTTGCCCAGGGTCTCACAAGTAGGAAGTATCTGAAGTCGGATTTGAACCCAGGACCTTCTCACTCCAGGCCTGACATTCTATGCACTATGCTACCTAGCTGTCTCCCGAGACAGGCTTTGAAATCAGGTCTTTCTAACCCCAAATCCAGCACTCTCTTCATTAGTTGGGGAAAGAAAGAAAGAGGAAACTCCCTGCCTTCAGGGAGCTTACATTCTCATAAAGAGCTCTAACATGTATATGGATAGAGTATACACAAGAGAGATCCAAGGCAATCCCATCTTGTCGTATCACCTAGGGCGGCAGGTTGGGCTGCAAGAGTCACCAGCAGCTCATTCATAGTGGGGGCTGGGGAGGTCACCGAGTTCCCATCAGCATTGGCCCAGAACAGTCCCAAATTGACTAACTTCATGCAATCCACCCTGATTATACTAACAGGCCAACTGGAGGTCTTGATCCGTAGGTCTGAGAAAGCCCTGTGGGGTTGCCTAGTGAGACCTGCCACTTTTAAGGACCAAGGGGAGACTCTCCAGCTTCTTTGATGTTCTCTAATCTGCCTCAACCATTGGAGAAACAACTCCAGGCATGTTCCCTGCAAAGGCACGAATCAAGGCTTGAGCCAAACCAGGCAGAGCCATAACTAGGGATATTTTTCTCCTGGGGCAAAACCAGCAGGCTGCCAGGCAGGAGCCAGGCTATGGTGCGGAGATGGCTCCTCCCAGGGAATCGGTGCATTCCCTCTAACCTGACAAATGTTGGCATCCTGGAACAAAGACCTGCCAGCCTCATGCTAGTTACAGCTTTGGGTTCCGGCCACGAGGCTATTTCAGGAAGGGCAGGATTTGGCTGTTCTTTCTCCAGATCCCTATTTTCCTCCCTCTCTAATTATCTTGGATTTATTTTGTTTATTAATTCTCTAAAAATTAATTATTTCATTTATTTTTCATTCATTCATTCATTTATATTTATTTATATTTATTTCATTTATTTATTTATTCATTTGTTTGTTTATTTATTTATTAGACTCTTACCTTCCAGCTAGAATCAATGCTGTGTATTGGATTCAAGGCAGAAGAATGGTAAGGCCTAAGAAATGGGGGTTAAGTGACTTGCCCAGGGTCACCCTGCTAGGAAGAGTCTGAAATCAAATTTGAACCCAGGACCTCCTGTTTCTAGGTCTAACTCTCAATCCACTGAGCCACCCAGCTGCCCTATTTTGTATTTTTCTGGATATACTTATATACGAACACATTGTCTCCTTTGATAGGTTATAAGCTCTTTTTGAGTAAAGATTATTTCATTCTTTGTTTTTGTATCAGTGAACCTTTATTAAATACCTACTATGTGCCAGGCACTGTGCTAAGAGCTGGTGATACAAAGAAAGATGAAAGATAGTCCTTATTGGTGGAAAACACAATGTCCAACCCACAGAGGGGCAGCTCCTTCAACAAGGAGAGTCAAGTCCCAAATGCCAGAGCATCTTAGGGGCAACTCCAATCCCTGAAACCATCCTTTAGAACAGGGGTTGGCAATGTATGGCTCTTGAGCCATATCTGGCTCCACCTCCCAACTGGCCAGTCCGGGCAGAGCCCCAGGATGTGCCCCAGGGGGCCCTTCAGCACCCTCCACCCCCCATATTGCAGCGCCTTCTGCCTCCATCCTCCTCCTTCCACAGGCGTTTATGGCTCTCACAGCCAAAAAGGTTGCCGACCGTTGCTTTAGAAAGAAGTATGGCAGGAAGGCATGTGGTACAACAGAGAGAGTATTGGACTGGATTCAAGAAGTTGTTGCTTAGTTGTTTTTCAGTTGTGTCTGATTCTTTGTGACCCTTTTGGGATTTTCTTAGCAAAGATACTAGAGTGGTTCACTAATTCCTTCTTCGGGTCACTTTACAGAGGAGGAAATTGAGGCAAACAAGGGTAAGTGACTCTCTTAGGGTCACATAGCTAGTAAGTGTCTGAGGTAAGATTTGAACTCATGAAGATGAGACTTCCTGACTCCAGGCCCCGCACTCTAGGCACTATGCCACAAGACCTAGATTCAATTCCATCTCTGATACTTATTAGCTGTGTGCTACGGAACCTCTGTTTACTCCTCTGTAAAATGAAGAGAGTCTCTAAGGTCCCTTTAAGTTCTAAATCTAGAGACTAATGAATGAATAAAACATTTATTAAGCGTTCATTATGAGCCAAAGCAATGAAGATTCCATAGAAATAGAAGCGCGAGACAGCCCTTCTCTCAAGGAGATCTTATTCTAATAGGGGAGACAACATTTTTATGAAGCAACTAGGTGGCACACATTGGGGAGAGTGCCAGGCTGAAGTCAAGTTCAAATCCAGCATCAGACACTGCTATGTGTCCTTGGATGAGTCACTTGGCTGCTGTTTGCCTCAGTTTCCTCATCTTTAAATGGAGATAATTTTAAAAACACCTTATTATTATTAATAAGAAAACCTCAAACTCAAAGGGTTGTTGTATGGATCAAATCAGGTAACACGTATAAAGAGCTCTGCAGCAAGTCAGATGGGAAGATCCTGTGGTCCTGAGAGCACGGGGGAGAAGCAAATGGTGATGCTTCCGCTCCAGATCAGTCTCCTCGATCAATTCACATCAGTTTCTGAGGTTGAATCACTTGATGGTACCAAGTCTTCTTCCTTTTCTGGGTCTTCAGCAGCTGTGGCCATAGAGCCAGTCACCAGGGCTCTTCTGCCCGCTTCCAGGCTGCTTCCCAGGGGGGATGGCCATGGGCATTGTGCTGGAAGCATTGCAATTTCCCAAGTTCTTGAGCCATTTCCATGGCAGTCAAGGAGGTGGGGATGGTGGTCTGCCCTGTTTGTTCAGGCTGCCTCTTGTCTCTTCCTCGGTATTTGCCTCAACTGGGCTGGCTTGCCTGCCTGGCTTCTGAATGGCAGTCGGGGAGAATGACTTCCCCTAAGGATGGCCATGGAAGCTGGGCTGGGGTTAGACCATGGGCTGGCTCTAAGCTAGTTCACTTCTCTTGACACAGATCCTTTTTGGGGTTCATCTTTGCTTTCCGATCCACATGCCAATGGGCATTCCCATGTTCCTTGGGGAAGAGAGAAGTGTACTTACCAAGCTGATTGGGGAACTCCCCTGATCAACTAACCCCTCCCCCTCCCCATATCTTGGCTGGAGATCTAAGAGATTCAGCAAACATTAATTAGCCAAGCACCTACTTGTATGTTCCAGGTACCACGCTCAGCCTCGAGGGCACAAAGACAAAAAGGAGAAGCTTCCATTCTGCTTGAAGGGAGATGACATGTACCAGTGTGAGTTCAAATCCTGCCTCGGACATTTACCAGCTGTCATGCCTGGGTCTCAGTGGCTCCATATGTAAAATGAAGGGGTTGGATTCAGCGGCCTTTAAGATCCCATCTAGATCTAAATCTATGATCCAATATATACATATATATATTTTAATACCTTTATCTTCTCTCTTAGACTAAGAGTTTTGTCTTCTAAGTCTTCTCTTCTTAGTCTAAGTCTTCTTCTAAGAAGAGAAGTGAAGGCTAGGCAATGGGGATTAAGTGACTCATCCAAGTTCACATAGTTAGGAAGTATCTGAGGCCACATTTGAACCCAGGACCTCCCATCTATCCTCTGGCTATCTTCTGAGTGGCAGTTGGTGAGGATCACTCCCACCAATGATGACCATGAAAGTCTCTAGCACTATCCACTGAGCCACCTAGCTGCCCCAATCTTACAGTCATGAATGCCTCTTTCAGCTTTAAGTTTATGATTCAATGCTAAGCAAATACAAGATAACCTGAGAAGGAAGAGAGCATCATTGAGGTTAAGTGCACAGCAAGGCATGAGTTCAAATTCTGCCCCAGGCACTCCCTAGCTAGTTGTGTAACCCTGGACCAGACTATCTGCCTCAGTTTCTTCATCTGTAAAACGGGGGGGGGATATAATAATAGTACCCACCTTCTGGGGTGGTTGTATATATAAAGGGCTAACATATATAAAGGGCTTTCTTTGTGAACATTAAAATGCTTATACATGTTAGCAATCATTCATGGTAACCTAGCTTCCTCTTTCCAGTTTTCTAACACCTTACCCAATCCCTATTCTTCCATTCAGTGACACTATTCCAGGAGCAGGATATCTCTCTCTCTTTCTCTGTCTCTCTCTGTCTCTGTGTGTTTCTCTGTTCCTTCCTTGTTTCCTTCCTTCCTTCCTTCCTTGTTTCCTTCCTTCCTTCCTTCTTTCCTTTCTTCCTTCCTTCTTTCCTTCCTTCCTTC
>NW_025375393.1:0-1470 GCF_016433145.1 Gracilinanus agilis
TCTCTCTCTCTCTCTCTCTCTCTCTCTCTCTCTCTCTCATCTATAAGTATCCAGGTTAGGCATTGGCATCTTTTAGGAATCAGCAGGAACCAGTGGTCCAAGTACTCAATATTTAGTGAGAGGCTGGATCCCAGCTCTACTACTTCTGCTCCATGTGTTCTTGGGCAAGTTACTTCTACTTTGTAGGACTCGGTTCCCTTATCTGTGAAATGGGGTTGGTCTTATGTATTTTGCATTTAAAAACTTTATTTTAAGAAGGGATGGACATGATGATGCCATGCACTGTGTCAAGAACACCAGCAGAAAATCTCCAAGGCCTCTTTGAGCTCCAAAGCTGGGATCCTAAAATGGTTTGTTCCAGGCCTTCTAGAATCCTCATTTATCAGTTCAATGATTTATAGCCAGTTGTACTGTTTTTATGTAGTAAATAGCTTCAGAGGTTTTTGTTTGTTTCTTTTTTGGTTTGGGGCAGTTCTGGCCTGAACAAACTAAATTCAGAGATGATGGGAAAAATGGAAAGGAACATAAATAGTATGTCTTAAAGAGGAAGGCACAGCTGTTGGGATGGTATGACAGGCTGTTCTGTATTTATTTATTTATTAGGGAAAATGAAGATCTTGCCAAAGGTTAAACTTTTCCTGAAGACATCAGTTTTGGCTCTAGCAGTCTATACTCCTCTAACCTCTCCTGGGGTCAGGGGCATAGCCTGTCAAGTGTGTCAGCAGTAGAAATGCTACTTTTCAAATCTGAGAAGTCTTCTGCTCTTATTCTCTATTCACTTATATTATTATGGATCTTGAGATGAAAGGGCTTCAAGAGATCTTCTAGTCCCACCCCCTAATTTTAAAGATATGAAAACTTGCTTCACAAAAGTAGTAAGTATCAGAGATAAGATTAGAACCCAGGTTTCTGATTCCAGAGCTAGTTGTTATAAGGAAGAAAGGAACAAGACAAGTGTTTATTAGGTACTAAAATGTGCAGTTTGCAACTATTGTTTCACTTGATTCTCACAACAACCCAAAGAGGTAGGTGCTATCATGGCCCCCATTTTACAGATGAGGAAATTGAGGTAAATAGAGAGGTTAAAATGACTTGCCTAGGATCACACAGATAGTATGAGTATGAGACCAAAATTTATCTGAGATAAGATTTGAACTCAGATTTTCCTGACTGCAGGTCCAGGACTCTATCCACTGCCTTTCCCTCTTTCTATTGATTCAAGTATAGCTGAGAAAAATTCTTTTGAGTCTAGGAGATTTTCTTGGTTTTAGAAAACCTTAACTTTCACCAACCACTTGAGGCCAAATCTCAGTTCTTTGTTCTTCCCATTATCAGCCTCATAGAATCTTCAGGGGCTGGGAAGAGATAGGTGAGTACTCATTTAAATATGTAGCTTTAGAAAATATGTAGCTTTTAGAAAACAGAGCTGTTTTCCTCCACTTTTTGTGCTTTCTTATAAGGTAGAAGTTC
>NW_025375394.1:0-4111 GCF_016433145.1 Gracilinanus agilis
TATATATATATATATATATAATCATACAACGCATATTGCCATATTTGTTTTGTGAAACAAAACATATATTGTTTATGCTAAAGAAAAATTCATGGAGGAAATAAAATGAAGAATGGTACACTTCTATCTATATTTGGACTTCAAATGTTCCCTCTATGGCGGTAGACAGCCTTTTTCTTCATGAGTCCCTTGAAGTTGTCCCCTGTGGCTCTCTATTGCTTCTAGCCTGAAACTGAAACTTCTTTGTCCTTTTTGTAATGTCCTAAACATTCCTTTCTAGGATCATCTTATATAGAGCTTCTTCGTTTCTCACTATGTGATCCAAACTAGCCCTTTGCCCGTTCCTCAAACACAACATGCCAAGATGGGGCTGGATGTCTTCACATTGGTCAATTCCCATGTCTGGAATTCATTCCCTTCTTCCTTTTGCTTCACTGAGTCCCCTTCTTCCTTTTAAACATCACTCGGGTACTCTACTGCACACAGAGCCCTTCCTGATACTCAAGTTGTTCACTAGTTCCCTCCCAAACTATCCTTCATCTAACAACTTTGTATATGTTTCTATTTATTCAGTTTACATTATGTTGTATTTATTTTTATACTTGCTTCTTATCTTCTCCACTAGAATAGTTAGAATGTAAGCTCCTTTCTAATTATAGATTTCTTCTGGCACTGGTGGCTAACAGTCCCTGGAATATAACAAGCACATAATAGACACCATTGATTGACTGATAATCATAAAGAAGGGCTGCAACCACAAAAGTAAAGAAGAGAAAATTGTGCTATCCAGCATTTGGATGGTCCTTTTGGAAATCCTACGTTTAAATCTAGTCACTTGATTTTAAGATGAATATTAACTAATCAGATAGTTGAGAAATTGAATAAGACATTGAAATTCTTGAATCTTTTGTTAAATAAGGAGTGTCTGAAGGAACTGGGTGTGATTAGTTTTTTGAAGAGAAGACCAAGAAGATCTAGTATGACTGGCTCCTAGCACTGCAAGGGATCCCGTGTAAGAGAGGGAGTTTAGTGGTTGTTTTTGATGTTGAATAATTGGGACCAACAAGTCAAAGGGACAGGGAGGAAGATTTCAGCCCAACATAAAAGAATATAAGAAACATCATAGTTTCCCAACAGTTGATTTGTCTCAAGAGCTAACATAGGTCCCATGACTATAGGTTGGTTGTAGTGGGGTCCCTACCTTCTACATTGGATGGGAAATTGGACTCAATGACCTCCAGGTCTGTTCTAACTCTTAATTTCTATGATTCATGTCATCTTAGGAGGCTAGCTTTGAAAATGGGGTATAAAAGTAAATCAAAATCCAGAATAATGTAAAAATTGTCCAAATAATATGTCAATAATGCTTTCAAATACATGATTCTTTTTCAGTTCATTTGGCTTCATGTTTTTGCTTTAGTAGGCACAGGGACTTAACCTCTGCTTTCACTGACACAGGGAGTTTCTAGATGAGGAGATTCCCTCTAACAGTGTAAAATGGAACATTCTCAGCATTTAAAATCAGAATTGTTTGATATACAGAGTATTTAAGTGATTTATCCATAGTCAAACAGCTACTGTATGCATATGTACAAGTACTCATGGGTGTCTCTCTGTGTGTATTTTAATCCAGGTCTGCCTGACTCCAAGGCCAGCCCTATGCCTTATGCCAATATTATATCTCATTTATTTAGTGCTCACTTTTATTGTGCGTCGGTGGCTCAGGAAAGGAGGAAAAAGTGGTGAGAAAGCCTTATCCCATTATATTTCAGAGTTTAAAGAAAAGTGAAGAGAGTTTCATGAGAAGAGAGAGAAATATTCAGTTATTCCTTCCAAAGTCTTCGGTGTGATCCAAAATTTCAGTGAAAAGAAAGATAAAAATTCCCATATTTGAACCAGCTGGGTAAGACAGATCGTAGTTAGTTAACCTTCACCTTGTGAAGAGGAAGGAATACCACTTGAAAAAAAGAGGTTTGTGTTTTTAGCTATAAGACCCTCTTGAGTGGACACTAACTGAGTCATGCTAGACAGAGAAAGGTGCAAAAGTATCAGCAAGGGAGTGAGTGTCTTGTTAGCAGAGACCACCTGCAAGAATTGGGATTTTAAATTTCTAACTGATGACTTAATTTGTGGCTGTGTTCTGATCTTTCTGCTGGCTCTGATTTACCCGTCTAAAATTGAAGAACCTATGATTCTGTGGTTTTGAGAGCACATCTTCTAAGTAGGTATTAAAGGAACTTCTAACTAGTAGATGACTTCTTGTGTCCCAGTAAAAGTGCAGAACACTAAGCCCCCGAAATGGAATAATGTCACCATCTTGTGCTCCAGTGCCCTTGGGCACACATACATAACATCGCCCTTCCTGGATTTACAGAGTTTATGTTTCTTTTTATGATTGTTCCTGGGAATTTATTCCTTCTGAGTCAAAGTGCTTGGGATTTCAGACTTCTTTGCACTTGAAAAAATCCTTTCCCTTCCCTTCTCAGAATCCATACTTTGTATTGATTCCTAGACAGAAGAGCGGTGTGAAGATTAAAATTAATATGCAACATCTCCAAGTATAATATTTATAAAGTTTATTAATACTAACTTGAAGCAAAGAAAGATAAAACCTAGAGAGAATTCACCCAGCCTGCATGTGGGGAAAAAAGAGAGGAAGAGAGAGGAGATTACAGAACTATATAAACAATAACGTAAAGATGCATGTAAATGAAAAGGGGAAAGCATTCTCGGTAATGTCATTTTAGGGGTTCAAGACTTTCCAACTATACAATGGGTCACACAGTTAGGAAAGGTCTGAGGTCAAGTTTGAATCCAGGTTCTCCTGTCTCTGGGTCTGTTTCTTTGTACTTTGTGATGAGTAAAAAGAAATAAAGGTAAACTGAGGTATGTTCTCTGAGCAAAAGCAGTTTATTAACAAAGATAAATGTAACTGCTAACAAAGGAGGTCAAACTGGCCACCTCAGTAAGGCCAAAGACCTCCATAAGAAAGGGTGACCTTCTTCATTGACATGTAGGAAAGGAGAGGATCTGGGTAGCTGGGACACATTAGGATTAGCTATGTCTGGGGAAAGTGGGTTGGCATTTTGGTGTGACTAATCACACCCCTCTTTAAAATTAAGGAATGTTAATTGTTTTATGGGACTCATCTGCTACTTGCATTCTTAGACAGAAAATCAGAATTGTCCAGGTAGTTGTAGTCATCTTGGAGGGGATCAAACCATCCCTAATTGCAGAAGGATAAACTAGGACTTGTCTTTGGCAGGGATGCCACCAGGTTAAGCTGATTGCATTTTACAGACAAAAAGCAGATGTTCCAGGTTAAACTGGTTGAGGCTTAGAGATATCAAGTAAATATCCTACACTCTAGCTATATGAGCTGTAAGAGCAGAAATATCACCTTTTATCCATGCCTTGAAATTCTTTTGGACAAAGAAAGACCATATTTTGGGCAAGGTGAGTTCAGGCAGATATAACAATTATAAAAATCAATATGGTTGAAATCAGGAATAATATTAATTTTTATCTTTCCACAGCTTACAATTAAGATATGCGTCTTTGATGTCTTTTATTATGATGTGCCTCAGATGCATGGAAATGAAGCAATGTGCGGTAAGATCACAGGTGGTTGTTGTCATCATTAAAGAGGAGCGAGGTTATCATGGGAGTATTTATTAAGTATCTGTGTGCCTAAGGCAAAGACATAATTCCCACCCGCAGTGCGTTTCTGCCGTAAAGGTCTCATCTCAAGACTGGGAGAAAGAGAAACTTAGTCAATCAACAGGCAAACATATGTTGAATGCTGGCAAATAGCTCACATTAAGCTTCTTGTCAGTTTGTGTGATATTTGCCATGCCATGGGCTGGCAGGCTCACTAGGCAGGAGGTCTGGGAAAGTCCTAAACCATGCTCCATCCTGACTTTTCTAGGAGTCTGCAGATTGCTCTGCCCCACTGTTCCTGTGAACCACTGAAATTTCAACCCTTTAGCAAATAGCCCCTGAATGTATCAAGCTGGGGAGGATCACAAGAAAAAAGCCTCAAGTTACTCATGATATATAATAATATAATATAATATAATATAATATAATATAATATAATATAATATAATAT
>NW_025375395.1:0-8061 GCF_016433145.1 Gracilinanus agilis
TCCTCCCTCTCTACCTTCCTTCCTTCCTCCTTCCCTTCCTCCCTTGTATTAAGTGGATAAGGCAAAAGAGGGAAGGAGATGGCCTATCAGGAACTTCATGACCCAGAGAATCATAGTGTTTGAGATGAAAGGGACCGTGACTCATTTAATCCAATGCCCTCATTTTGGAGAGGATGAAAGTAAAGTTTGGATAAGGAACTTACCAAAGATTGTAGTGGCAGTAAGTGGCAAAGCAGAAATCCTAACTGAATTCTTTTTGATGTTAAGTTCAATACTTTTTTCTACTATTCTACAGTTGCTTCAACTATCTAGAGTTCCAGTGGAGGAAGAAAATACAGTTTTCCATTTCAAATCCAGGAATCCCCATTGTTGTTCAAAGGTTTTAGTCATGTCTGATTCTTCATGGTCCCATTTGGGGTTTTCTTAGCAAAAAATACTGGAATAGTTTGCCATTTCCTTACTAGGTCATTTTATATATAATGAAATGGAGGCAAACAAGGTTAAGTGACCTACCCAGGGTCACACAACTAGTAAATGTCTGAGACAAAATTTGAAATCAGAAAGATGAGTTTTCCTGATTCCAAACCAGTGCTCTATCCAGTGTGCCACTTGGTACCCTCAACCTAATTCTTCAGATTCCTTCAGCATTCTTCCTCCACAGTGCTCTCACAGATATAGTTGTCCAACCTCACAGCAACCACAGGAGGCTGACAGGTCTAAGTCATTTGTCTAAGATAGTGAGTGGGAAAAGCACTAGTTTAAGAAACAGACTAACTGAAATCAAATCTTGGCTTTTCCTCCTTATAGAGAGTATAGCCACAGGCAAACTCCTTCAATTATTTGAGGCTCATTTCCCTCCTTTGTTAAAATGGGAATAATACTTTTGCTTTCTACTTTGTGACTATTGGGAAGATTGAATAAGACAAAAATATGAAGTGATTTGTGAACCTGAAAGTGCTATGCAAGTGTGAGGCACTACAGTTTTTGCACATTGGGAAACTAAGTCCAGGAGAGGTTTATACATTTTACAAAGTTAAACTGGATGATCAGTATCAGAGCCTAGCATTCTTTTCCTAGCATCCCTTTTCCAGGACTTTTTGATTATACTTTTCCTGTGGATAGATGTTCATATACTTATAGGACTAGGTGAGGTTGTGAGGTGGAAGAGAGAGAAGGGATTTAGGGAACAGAAACTTCTGGATCTGTCTGTGTTTGCGGAAGACTAGGTCTCCTTGGGAGTAGGCTGGAGCAGGTGGGACATGAAAGGGGAAATGGACAACCTTTTCATCACCATTATTAGCCCACCCCCATCACCAAACGAAGATATAATCTCTAGTATTTCCAGGCTTAATACCAGTGTGCCATCTCTATTAAAGATATTTTCAAGGCTGGAAACACAATCAGGGATGATGAACAAGGCATTTCTCTTAGAAAAGAATTCCAGAATCATGGTGGTATGAAATATGGAGGAGGCCCCAGTGGAACTGGAAGAAAGGTGTATGTGTAGGGGAAGGGTTTATTAGGTATAGAGGTAGGCACAGGATGAGGAGAAGATCAAAATGAGCACCATATAGAATCACTGAATCTTAAAGCTAGAAGGTTTTCGAATACCCAATTTGGAGTCAGAAGATCTGGTTTTAAATCTCAGCTCTGCTACTAACTGAGATAATCATATTTATGCAACCTAAGTCAGAGGATGGTCAACTTTAAATAGATAGGTCCGTTAAGTTCATCTTCTTCATCATCCCTGTCATCATCACCATCACCAATGTTTGACTTGCCCTCGATCCACAGATTTCTGGGCAATCCAGTCAGTGGCATTCTGGGCTCCTCGTGTGTTACTTTTTTGTATCACCATAGGAAGTGATATCAATTCTTATGTAGACCTATAGTTTGACTGCATGACTCTAAAAGTCCCTTAATCTCTGAGATTTGCTTTTTCAGAAGGGAAAGCTTATTTAATGGTCAGCATCTAAGGGTGAGGGAGGAAACAGATGTGGGGGGAGTTGATTCAGCTCATAAGGCAGCAGAAGCCAATGAGATCCCTTTGCCACCCTTCATCCGTGCCGATGCCCCCCTGCCAGATTAACTTAGATGCTTAGTGACCCATTTATGATTCAGATCTTTGGCCAAGACAGTGACTGAGGTTTCTTTCCTGAGATTCCAACAGTGACTGCAAGTTTCCTAAGTTAGTGATAAGTGAAAAATTCATTCCTATTTTAAATTCCTCTTCTATTTCTTCCTAGTGTGGAAGATCCAAACTTAGATGGAGCGTATATCTTCCAGTAGAGTAGAAAAACTGTCCTGAATTTACCAGCACTAGGTGGTGCCATAGTGCGCAGAGCCATGATGCTGGGAGTTGGGAGGATGTGAGTTTAAATTTGACTTCAGATGCTTACTAACAGGGTGACCCTGGGCAAGTCACTCAACCTCTGTGGGCCTCAATGTCTTCTGTCAATTGAGTAATCTGTAAAATAAGGATAACAAATGAACTTATTTCCCAGGATTATTGTGAGGGGAATTATGAAGCTTTTAGCACAGAGCCTGGCATGTTGTAAGTGCTATGTAAAAGTTACTATTTAGGAGATCAGATTTTGAATCCTGTTTGATCCTGGATTCTTACCAGAGTATGTGTGTGAGAAGAGATTTAGAAATAGATATCCACACACATATACATATATATATTACATAAATACTCAAATTATGTTTGATACCAAGTCTCCAAATAATTATATATATATGGATATGTATAATATACAAAATGTATAATATATAAATAATTATATATACAAATAATTATATGCACATATAATTATTTGGAGACTTAGTTGGCACAGACTGGGAGCTGTGGGATGGAAATTGCAGAGGGGATTGATATAAGGAAAAGCTTCTCAACAACCAGAGTTTCTTAAGACTGGGATGATCCCACTAGAAGAAAATGGGCTCCCTATCCAAGGGGGCCTCTGGGCAGAAGGTGGACTGGCCTTTTTTCATCTTGGATGCGATACAGAGGATTACTTTCCAGGTCCAGGTTGGATGAGGTGACTCCTGAGGTCCCATTCAACTCTGTGTCTGATTCTCTAATAATAATAAGTAAAGTTATGCAGTGATTTAAAGTATACAAAGCTTTCTTTATAACCACTCTATGACACAAGCAAGCTTAAGAAATGGAGGGGGCAGCTGGGTAGCTCAGTGGATTGAGAGCCAGACCTAGAGACGGGAGGTCCTAGGTTCAAATCTGGCCTCAGACACTTCCCAGCTGTGTGACCCTGGGCAAGTCACTTGACCCCCATTGCCTAGCCTTTACCACTCTTATGCCTTGGAGCCAATACACAGTATTGACTCCAAGACAGAAGGTAAGGGTTAAAAAAAAAGAAAAGAGATGGAGTGACTTGTCCATGGTGATACAGCTAATAAAGTATTTGAAAAATATTTGAACCCAGGTGTCCTTTGTGTTCGGCATAATGTTTAGATGAGGTCTCTGACCAGGTTATCTATAGAATATTATTTCCAGTTCTCTATGCCACATTTTAGGAAAGATAGTGCAAAATATTGGAGTATATCCAAAGGAGGGTGACTTGGATGATAAGGGACATGACATCATGGGGGAATATGGTGTTTATCTTCAAATATTTAAAGAGTTGCTTTATGGAAGGGAGATTAGACTAGTTTGGATTTTTTTTTTGTTTTTGTCTCCAGAGGGTAGACAGAGAACCAATGAATCTCAAGATATGATGCAGATGTATAGCAATAAATTTAGCTGTCCAAAGAAATACAGATATCCAAAAGTGGAGTGGGCTACTTTGGAAGGCAATGAGTTTTCTGCCATTGAGGGGTCTTCAAGAAAAGTTTAGATGTATAATCATCAAGCATTTTAGGTAGTATTTGTAATTTGGGTATGGATTGGATTGTTAAAGCTGCTTCTAACCATGATTCCATGATATTATTCTTTGAGTGTATGTTTGGCTGATGCCCAGGTCCCTTTGTGTTAGAAGTGTGTGAGGGGGGTAAGGTTGAGATGACACAGGAGAAATATCTGAGGTCATCTCTCATAGGATTACTACCTGTTTGACCTTGGATAAAGCAATTAGCCTCCCTAGAGGTTTCTTTCCTCTAGTAAAACAAGGACATTGGAATAGTTATCTCTAAGATTCCTTCTGACTCGAAAATCCTATGAATCTTTTGATTTAGAATGCCTTCTGGGCTGTGAAGAACCACCTCCCTCAACTTCCCATTAGAAACACACCCAAAGCTATGCAGGCTTTTGCCAATCAAACTCAGATGATGACGTTACCACTTGCTGTTTTCATCATAGTTTCTTCTGCTGTCATATGTGGAAAATAATTTACTCTGCTTTTCTTTGGGGATTAGGTGAAAAGTGCTTTGTAACCCTTAAGAAACTATGTCTATGAAAGTTTGCATTAATCAGAATTATCATACAGAGCCTTACACATAGTAGGGACTTTAGATGTTTATAGAAATTAAACTTTTTCTTCACACACTCTATAACAAATTAGAGGGGAGAGTTGACAGGATTGACCAAGTGTTGACTATCAGGTTGGCCACTGGCTTTAAATGTGAGTGTGGTTGGGTGATAGTGAGTCGAGGTTCTCATGGGTGTCTGGCCAATGATCTTCACACTCACCTACTACATGGATGACACAAATCTTGAGGAGACAACTGAGGGTATGATAGCTGTTGGGTGACTGTTTCTCCTCTCTCCTAGCCCTGGCTCTAGCTTGGTCTAGAATGGGATGAAATGTACAGAGGAACAATCATGGTGACCACTCCAATTTCTATAGCATTTCCACCTTTACAAAATGCTTTCTCTGTGTTGTTGATTCAATGAGGTAGCTAATTCAAGTCTTTTTGTCCCCAGTTTATAAAGAAACAGGAACTCAGAGAGTTTAAATGATTTGCCCATGGTTATGTAACTAGTAAGTGTCAGAAATAGGATGCCCTCCCCTTATTTCAGTGCTTAGCACTTAATAGGCACTAGATAAGAGCTAGTTTTTATCATCATCATCATCATCATCATTATTATTATTTCAGCATTCTTTCTACTATATATGTCAACCAGTCAGTAAACATTTAAGTGTCTCCTCTGTGTCAAGTACTATGCAAAGTACTATAGAAGCTCCCAGTTAGTTCCAAAAATGAACCCCATGATATGGTCACATATATTTGAATTTGTACTATTGGAAGTTATAAAGTATGTAAATGATAATTAGTTCCTGCTTGATGGAAATGTGAATTCGAATAATAGAGCTATTTCATGGCACTCTTTATTCACACTAATAGGTGTTATGAAAATCAAAAGGAAGAAATCCCTCTGTCCTAGGGCATGCCAGTAGCTAAGGGAAGGCAATGCTGATTTGTATTTAAGAAGATTCATCTTTCTTCTCCAGCTTTCTTATGTCTTGGATCAAAATCTTCATTAACAAACTGGCCCTGAGCAAATCATAAGAGAGACAGCTTAGAACTAAACTATTTTTTAAGTGGGGTGAGGGGAATGGAAACGGAAGAACTTTGATTCTTATTTCTCCCTCTTTAGACTTCTTCAAGTAGACTAAAACTTCAGCCACAGAGTACAGTAAGGAAGGCCCAGATCCTTTGGGTAGCATGGAAGGGGAAAGCCCAAGATACTCTCTTGACAAAAAGGAGAGGCCCATAACCCCTCCTGGATAAATGAGAGAGCTATTGACTTAGTGGAATAGAATAGAGAACTGTATTATTTGTTCACTAAAAGTAGTGGAAGAAGATGGCTCTTAGGATGCCCTCAAAGAGTGGACCACTAGCTTTTGATAGAATCAGATCGAGATAATCCATATTCAGGATCTTCCCAGTTCTTTGGATAAGTGAACCAGGAAGTCAGAGATACACTGGTATAGAGATCAGAGCATGTTTGAGTTGGAAAGAACTGAGTCCATGTAGGATGACTCTACTTTATTAACAATGAAACTCATGCTATAGGAGAGTAGGTCATTTTATAGACTGCCCATATACATAAGCTCAGAGTGGTAGTACATGTCTGTAATCCTGATTACTAGGGATGCTGAGCTTGTGGGTCACTTAAGCACTGGCGTTCTGAGCTAAAGTAGGGCTGAAGCCAATTGGATGCCCAAAATAACATTTGCATCAAGTCAGCTCTCTAGAGTAGAGAGCCTCAGACTGCCTAGGAAAATGGGCACAGGTTGGAAAAATGGAAGAAAGTCAAAGTTTCCAGACTGATCAGATAGTGAGTGACTGCTAGACTTCCAGCCCAGGTGGAATAGGGAGACCAAGGCTCAAAATAAACAAATAGAAAAACCATCCTAGTTTTGGTGTTGGACAGGAATTTAGAGGCCATCTAGTTCTACCTTCTCATTTTAGAAATGAGGAAACACGAACCAAGAGAGGTTAAAAGACTGTCCAGACCAATAGGCAATGACAGAGATAGGATCTGAGCAATGTCCCTCTGACTCCAAGAGGTCTTTCCATTGTAACATGTCTGCCCAGCGAGTTAATGAAAGCTTACTGATTTTTAGATCAGAACTTTTGCCACCAGACCAGGGGTTTTAAACTTTGGTCTCTGAATGTAAAAAAAACCCAAGTATTTCAGTAGAATTGGTTTCCCTTTTAATCTTTTGTATTTTATTTAATGCATTTAAAAACATGATACTGAGAAGGGTTCCATAGGCATTACCAGAAGACTGACTGCAGAAGGGGATCCAGCACACCAAAAAAAAAAGGTTAAGGATCTTTGTCCTATGCCATGAATACTGCCTTCCCTTAATAAGTATTGCAAACAACAAAGCCTGAGAAGGTTCAAAAGTTTGCTGGCTTTCTTATTGAGGAGACTGCAAAAAAGGAAGAGAAGCAAGTACTGAAGCGTATGCCAAGACACTAAATAGAGTTTCCAGGGGCTCAGGACATTGTTGCTTTCTCTTTACTACTCCAAAAGTTTCAAAAAACTGCCTAACCGCAGCTTTTTCTACAAGGCCAGTGGGTAAAAACCTATTTTCAATTTGCCAATTCTATAAGCATTTACTATGCCCCTGCTATGTGTAAATCAATTTCTTGGGGATACAAAGATGAAAACGAAAAGTGGGCCCTTACTTCAGGAGGTTACAATCTAATAGAGGGAAGAAGACAAATACACACATTAGTGTTAGACAAGACAGAAAAGGAAGAAGGCAAGAGAAAATGCTCTAAGGAAAATTCAGAAAAGAGTAATACCTTCTAATGAGCAAAGACTTCATCTGAAGAGGTATAGCCAGGACTGGCAAGAAGATTTCTAAAGGCAGAGGGGAGGAGGGGTAAGAGAAAGGGAAAGTCTGCAATGGATGCTTTGAGGCAGAAGAGAGAAGAAGGTGATTGGAGAATTGGGAAGACTCCAATTTGCTTGGAGCATGAACTGTGAAAGAGATTAAAATGAATTCAGATAGGTACCCCCCCTCTCTCTCGGGAGTTAGGAGAACCCCTATGTAGTTGTTTGACCCTGGGCAAGTCACTTAACTCCATGTGTCTGTCCCTTGCCTTTCTGTCTTGGAGTTGTTACTAAGTTGTTTCTAAGACAGACACACAGTAAGGAAAGAAAGAAACAAAGAAACATAGAAACAAAGAAAGAAAGAGAGAGAGAGAGAAAGAAAGGAAGGAAGGAAGGGAGGGAGGGAAGAAGGAAAGAAGAAAGGAAGAAAGAAAGGAAAAGAAATCAGGTAGAGGAGTAAGTCAGAATCAGGTTGTGGAAGAAAGGGTGACTGGAATGCCAGGTTAAGGAGTTTATAATTTTATAGAGTCGCTAGCGGGTGAAGTAGAAGCATGTCAGGAAGAACTGAGTTCAAATCTAAGCTCAGCCACTTATCAGTTGTGTGACCATAGGTAAGTCACTTAACCTCTTTCATCCTCAATTTCTTTATTTATGAAATGGGAATATAAAAATATATATGTACCAGAGTTGTTGTAAGGATCAAATGTAATAAGGTAGCACTTGGTAACAAGAAAACACTTTACAAATCTTTAAGTGTTACATAAATCTTCCTTCCTTCCTTCCTTCCTTCCTTCCTTCCTTCCTTCCTTCCT